>NC_054538.1:44208742-44443742 GCF_017654505.1 Polyodon spathula
TCACTACTGGGATTAGCCGGTTATTACCGCCGCTTTATCCGCAAGTATGTCACAGTGGTTAACTCGTTAATTGACCTCACCAAACAGAGTGCTCCAAATTTAATTAAGTTGTCAGCTGAGTGTCAGGGGGTGTTTGATGCGATTAAGCATAGACTTTGCCAGGCCCCCACTCTTATCACACCAGATTTCACCAAGAGATTCATCCTCCACACCGACACATCGGATGTAGGTTTGGGTGCTGTCTTGTCCCAAAAAGTAGCTGGAAAAGAGCACCCGATACTGTACATGAGCAAAAAGATGATTACCTCGGGAACGCAACTACTCCGTAGTCGAAAAGGAGTGTTTGGCCATTAAATGGGCTACTCACTCTTTATGATACTACCTGCTGGGGCACTAGTTTGATCTTGTCACAGACCACGCCCCACTCAAGTGGTGAAGCATGATGACAGACAGCAATGCCTAAATAACTCGTGGTATCTGGCATTGCAACCATAACCATCGAAATGCTGATTATTTTTCCCGGGAGGGGGGAGTAATGGGAAAGGTAGATTCAGCCGAGTGTACCTTCGGCTCCACTCTGAGCGCTGGGATATGTGACAGAAATACAATGAGTTCTGGTTGTAAATCTCCCTCTCGACCTGTGAGGGTGCTAAGTAGTGAAAGGAAAAGTATCTGGATGGGCTGGCCTGACAGTACTTTTGCGAGGTCGGGAAGTCGGTCAGCCTGGATGGAAGCAAATGAGGTAGCAGCCGCAAGCTATAGACGCAGCTGGAATAGTTTACCAAGGAATTGTGCGGGGTAGCATAAAAGGGGCCAGAGAAATGCTAATCTTTTCCTTTGCTTGGGTTTACGCTTTAACCTGGAAGGACCAAGAGAGCTGCAGTAGTGACTGCTGGAGAAATAAAAAAAAGAACGTAAAACAATATTCATGAGTGTTGTGTTTGTTTGTATTGTCTGTTAGTAACTGTCTGTGTTTATTGAACCACCAGACAGATAACATGTATCCGGAGCTGTCGCCTTGGGCCAGCACAAGCCTCATCAAAACTGCACCAATACAGTCATGAAATAACAGTGTTTATCACCCACCACGAGCCCAACCATACGCACCCAGGATTGGTGACCGTGTGCCGTATTATTGTGGGGCAGATAAGTCTGTGATTATTGTTTGGGACTGTAACCCTGTTGTTTTCTCCGTGCAATACATATCGTTGTGTATTGCGGGGATTTATTATTTGGTCACCATATCCGGATTACAATTAAAACCACTTTCCTACCGATTACAATTGTTTGTGATTTCCTTTGCACTGCAACACGTCTACACCTGTTCACAATCACCGACCAAATTGCGACAAATTCCCACACACTCGATACATTACAGTGGTGTCACGTGATCAGTCAGGAGCAGGAATTATCTTTGCCTGCCATCAACATCAACAAAATAAGATGTAGACAAATAGTCAGATGTTACTTCAAAGCTGATTTCACAGCTCGATAAAATACCTAATCAAAGGTAAATATTTTCTATTATCAATCCTCATTGAAAAGAAAATGAAAGTTACACACAGATTGTTTTCAATTAATTTGGGATGTTTTACGTAACAAGCCAAACGTTTAAATAGGCTGTAAATTACATTTAACAACTGTGTCACATCAAATATATTTTATCTGTGTAATATAATGAAATTAAAGCCACCAATCTAATATGTTATATAATAACTCCTGGATGAGCAACCCTGTCCGTAGCACAGGGAAAACACTTTTTATGACTTGTCAGGTATGTCCGTAGCACATAAGAGGTTAACATGCAAGGCTGGTAAAAGAAGTGAAATTTGGCTTCTCAATAGGTGGACAGGCTGGACTTCACTGAACTCCTGAGACTGTGTGTGTGTTTATTCTATCACCCCCCCCCCCCCCCCCCCCCCCTCACATTTGGTGTTTGAGGTGGGATTTGAGTTTCTGCAGAAGCACCACAGGGATGCACAGGAGGCGTATGTTAGGCACAGTGGGCAGGGTTATTCTTCCAGCAGGCGAAGCAACTGTCCCTCACAGCCACAGCGGCCAACCCGGAATCCACGGTGGCTAGGATGATGGCAGTATAGCCAAAATTGTTAAAAATGACCCCGGAAGATGACCTGGAAGTATTCCTGGTCAGGTATGAGAGGATAGCAGAGGCAGCAACCATTAAGCTTGCTCCATGTCTAACTGTAGAGGCTCAAGGTGAATACTGGGCACTGGACAGTGCTGAAGTGCAGGACTACTAGTGCATGAAGTGGCCCATTTTACATTGCCTGGGAATCAACCAAGAAACCTACCGGCTGTGGTTTTGGGTCTTTAGTCTAGAGGAGGGGTTGAGAACCTGAGTGGCAGCCCAGAGGCTGTTGCATCTCTGTCTTTGGTGGATGGAGTACGAGACATGCACCATCCACCAAGTGATCAATCTGGTGGTCATGGAACAGCTATTGAAAGTGTTCCTGTGGCAGAGCACAGCTCTGCTCTTTAGAAATTGGCAGGGATGGGGTTAAATTCCCCTACCTGCCTTGGTTCATTGTGTTCAGGTGGCTGGGGTTGATTAGATGATTAGTTTAATTAACGACCAATCAACGCCCAGCCACCTGACATAAAAGGAGGCCTCTGCTTCTCATTTGGAGAGAGGGAGCTGAGGAAGCAGGTTGGTGGTTTTTTGGTGTGTGATTTTTTGAACTTTGATAAATCCAGTGAAGGCATTGCCCAGCCTGGACATTATTATTTTTGTTAGTTTTGCTTTTTGTCTTTCTTTTTGTGTTTAAATTGCTTTGTTTTGGCCCTTGTGCCCTTTTTTTGTGTATTTATAATAAAATAATTATTTTTTTGAACTACAGACTGTCTCTGGGCCTCTATCCACTCACCAGCCTGCCACAGTTCCCTTGACCGTGGAGGAGATGTTGCATTTCGGGCAGTCGAGCCATGCAAGGAGGGTCTGGAGAATCCCCCCAACCAGGTCTAGAACAGGCGGTAAGGTAAACCGCAAGGGGGCCAGCCATGGTCTCCCCTCATGGCCTTCCAGGGGCGGTCCCTGCTGTGACCTGGGATGGACCAAGAACCACGGACAGCAAGTATAAAATGGGCTATCTGGTATCTGGCTTTCTATCTGGTAATGGTACAAGTCAGACTCTGGAGTACCCATTCCTTAGTGGACTAACCTTAATTCAAGAGAGGCTCCTAGGGGGGGAGTGTCCTGGCATCCACTCCAGCCTTTGGTTAAAATCTGTATTCACGGTGATACCAGGACATACCCCAGCACCAAAAGGTTAATAGTACAAAATCAAGCCAGAAATCAAGCACTATCTCATACCATAACTCTGGTGCCATGACAAACAACAAAAACAGAATAAACAAGCAAAAACTGAAATAGCCTCCTAGTTAATGTGGGACAAGACACTGTAGCCTAAGTCACATCTAACCTATCTCTTTAAAAGGCAAAACTGGCAAGCCTGCGTCTTTCTTACAGGCAGTTCAGCTGTTCTATCTTATGTAATAATAATAATAATAATAAAGAAACAAGTGGGTGGTCTGTCACTTGATCAGGGGGCCTTTTAGCAAATAAATTCACAGAGGCCTAATAACCTGGGAAGAGGGTGATGAAGCTGTAGTCAGCTCACACAGTAGTCCTGCTACTGTACACTGGCAGGAACAGGCCTATCTTTCCCTACTTTACCTTACTAGAGCATGGTGCAGATCTCTGTCTCAAGTTAATACTTACTAGATTCTATCTAGCCCTCTCTAGCCATTCCTCCGGTAGTAATAAACTGCCCCACATACCGCTAACGTCAATAACTGTTACAATCAACCCAATTCCAAACTGGTTCATGTATTCCTTCACAAATAGAGCCTGAGAACCTAGAACCTCATTAAGGCTGCACCGTCTTATTATTTGCTTATACAGTTGCAACAACCATCACATACATTGGTGATGGGACCTGTGACACATGGCGTTATGACATTACCTCTGAAGTGAACATTCTGTCTTTGATCCTGTTTTTAATCAATGCATTGATTTTCTCAGTGACTGTCCAGCACAGTTCCACTACATAGATCTGTCTTATTTCTTCAAAGCTCTGGGAGGCCAGTTCAAATCATGAACCCAACTTGGGAGCACTTACGGAACAATTAACTGAGGACACATAGCTGAACCAGGAGAAGACATTGAAGGGCAAAGGAACCTGTATAAAAATTATATTTAAGATTTATATCTACAAAATTCCTCTAAAAACTCTAATGCATTGGGGTTTGAGATCTGTCCTAAGTCACTTCATGAAGAGTGATAAAAAAAGAATAATAAATAAATAAATAAATAACAACAAGTGCCCTGGCTTTTCTGTTCTGTACCACATCATGGATCATTATTGCTGTGTTACCTGTTTGACAATGTGGGCAATAATCAGTGCACTAGAGTGGCCATTTTGAAACAGAGCTTTGAAACAGAGTTTAAAGTTATAAGTGTAACATGTTCTCAGGATGGTAACAATGAAAATAAATATTACAGGTACATAAAAAACTGTTATAGCAACACATGGAGGTGTATAATATTATATTTGTCAGAACCCTGCTGCTTACTCTTTAAGGAGCATTTCAAAGAGAAATGTTTCAATGGTCCCTTCATGGGGTTTGTTCAGAGTTCAGACCACGTAGGGGTCAAGTTCAAGTTCAAGACACAGGCACAACATTGTCTCGTTTTTATTTGGCCAGTTGGAAACTCACATAAGAAATCAACAAGAACTCCCCCAGCAGCTTCTGACTATCGACCAGTTTTAATAATTCTTAATTTGTCATAACTGCCCTGGTTGAAAAATGATTTTACCCTTTCCATCTGGTTTCTATTGATTGTCAGTGTTTTTTAAATAACGTGAACTAAATTATGCTGGATCAAATTGCTAATGACCAATACTAACCCTTCTCGACGACAAGTATGAGTGAATTGAACTATTATGGGCAATAACAACCAACGTGGATCAGTTTATGTACATTTATTAAACATGTATCTTTTATACGTCTGACCTCTCAGCCGCTGTGCATAATACATACAATTATTATATGAATGTTGACCCTTGCTGTGAGTATATATGATAGAAGATAGCTGGGCTTACTACTACTCCTTTTTTTTTTTTTTTTTTTTTTGCCAAATTGACGATTAATATCAACATTTATTTTTGAAATAATTTACTGTTTTTTTATGTTCATTTTTCAATTCAAGTCATTGAGAAACGTCTAATTTAGAGAAATCCCTTTATCATATTCAGCATGCAACAAAACCATGGTTACCAACATTCCAACTGAAATAACATTTGGTCACAGAAAAGCTTTACCTTAAAGCTAAAGTTCCTACACAAATTAAACAATTGTCTCAAATAAACCATAGAAAATGTAGCATATAAAGTGCACTAAAGACTTTTATAGCATACATTTACAAGTAAAATTAATATGCACAGAACAAAACAATACTCATTAAATGTTTTCCTTTTGTGCCCCATTTTCAAATCAAACTAGTAACTGTCACCGTATATACCTGTAGTAACAAAATCTTACCTACACCTTCGCTCTACTTTCAAAGTAGGCACTTTGAATGACAGGCGCTGTAGCTGGCAAATGAAAGTGCACACACATTCGGTCTTGATGATTGACAGTCATTTAAACGAATGAGAGCATTCTGGCACTGCTTCAGCCAACGCGATCGGTCAGAACAGGATGAAATGACTGATGGTGAAACTACACTAGCCTATTAAGGAACCACTGAGTTTTCTGACAGCGATCCCTAGCCATTCAGAGGGGAACGGAGCAGGACAGACATTATAAATACTACACAGACTGGAGATGATTTCCTAAATTATTATTTTTGGTAAGAAAAAAATAGCTAGTGGTATTAATGACATTTATTCTATATAAATTTATTTCAGTTGCACTCATATTTTAGGGAATTCAATGTTTAACAAGGTTTACTGATTAAAATCGAAAAGTAACAAGCCTAATTATAGCTTATCCTCCAGACAAAACAACTGTGGGACAGAATAATGAACCAATCTCTTTGGAACAGTTAGGCAGTTGATATAACATTAACAGAAGCTCTTTATATTTGATAGACATGAGAGTTTAATAATTGAGCCCCTTCAGAAAAGCAATAAGAAAAAACTTGTGTGTGCTTTTTGAGTCTAACCAACAGGTTGTATTTCTGCATTGAAACTAGTGTTTCATAGCATATTAATGTTTGGAGCGCTTCAGTTAAACCGTCTGAGGTTCACTCTTGGGACCTATTTTGTGCAAAGGGAAATTTCCATAGAGGGATAAAAAAAAAAAAGTGTATGTCAAAATCCCCAAAAATATAAAAATAATAATATTATTCCTCAAAAAACATTTTATTTTGTACTTGGTTCAAAACAGGGCACATAAGACTTTTAAAGCTGTGGTGCATCAAGGGCCGGCGTCAGGTTTTTGTGGGTACCGGGCAATGGACCTCTAGTCCTCCAACACCAAATCAAATATATCGGTTTTCATAATCAGTAGTCCCTCGTAAACTGGACATATCTGGAGACATGAGAATAAAAAAAAAAGAAACATTTTGTAATAAATCTGTACAGTAGGCCTGTATAGTACTAAAATCAAATGAATATCTGTAGCATATTTTCTTTTTAGTTTAGCCTACCAGTAACAAAATAAATCATGCTGCTGAATCTTACAAATGACCGTAAAGTGTGAAAATAGTAAAGATTATTTTAATTAAAACTAAATGATTTTAGCACAATTTCTTTTTTTTACTGTAGCTTACTTAGTACACAATTAATAGAAAACAGAACACACACTTTACAAAAATAAACATTTTTTAAATGTACATAGATGTGACAAGCTGGCTTTAGTGGTGACATCAGACTAGAAAGGAACACACAGCACTGCGAGGTGAAATGGTGAATGAAACACCCTGTTGCGTGTATTTAATAAACATACAGAAAATAGAAGGTTGAACAAAACACAAACACTGTTACAAAATAAACAGCGCGTGGGCCAAAACAAATAGACAGACAAACAGATGGTGGATGAACAGAACAGAATAGCACACAATAGCAATTGTATTTACACAGTTATTTCTCCTTCTCTCTCACCTGTTCTCCACTCACCAAACACATTACCCTGACTGAGTGAAAACATGCCTCTTTTATACAGCTGTACTGACTGGATTGCTAATCAGTCATTCAATTGGAATCTCGGTACACCTGCATGTGAATTAATGGTGCTGCCCGTGCTTCCACACTAACTACCCACTTTAATATTTACGTGGCATGATTGTGCAATCCTCGTGCCTAAATACACATATACATTTTAAACACTCATGTTCATAACCCATATTACAATACCCCAACATTAACACACTACATGCAACATACAACCCAAAAATACACAGAAGGGCAGGGCAACATTGCCACAATAGAACATTTGATAGTGTACTTAAAGTAGTGAATTTGGCAAGGCTGAACTGACACTTATCAGTCAAATTAACCATACTTCGTAAAATTTCCAGAGGCAAACATGTGAAGTATGGTATCAAAGTTAATTGATACTGCTTCTTTTCAAGCGATTGTGAGGAGAGCTAAGGCATTAAATCGTTCTTGTGACATCTGCGACCGGAGATAACCCTTGATAAGCTTTAACTTGAAGAAACTCTGTTCTGCTGAGGCAACGGACACAGGAGCAGTCAGCAACACAGCAATGCAAAAAGCCCCTTTTCAGCTGTGTAGAAAGAAAAGTAAACACAGATCACTAAACTTTCTTTAAATATGTTTAGTGCACAGAATTTACCTTTTTCTACACAGCAGAGCTTTCCTTATGTATGTATGTAAGTATAGAACTTCAAAGTACAGCCTATCACTTCTTCGCAGCTCCAGATCTCTGTCAACAGTGAGGTATTTTGTTTTTCCTCAATCAACTTTAAAGCTTCTACGTCTCCCTTTTTTCCTCCTTTTAATTTTGTTCTGCTTGCTAGATCTATCCATTTATTTCTTATTTTGGCTAATGTTCTTTGCTCCTCCCCAGTAGTGTTTATTGCATCAGAGATCATCTGCAACTTTCATTTTCTTCTTGACTAAAACTTCCAGAAAACTTGTCAAATAGAACGTCTTTGTCTTGACCAGCCATTTCAATAATTGTATCATTTTTTTCATTAAATAAAATTACTTTCCACTGTAATCCTGCCATTATGTGTTTACCTAGTCGGTCACTGTGCCTTAAAATTGATTACCGAGTTAGTGACTTCACTCATTGCAGATCACAAAAGAGTGATCGTAAGCGACGCCACTTGCAAAGTGCTTTATGAAATCCACGCAGCACCGACCTCTGCGTCATCACAACCTCATCACAAGCACATCGCCTCATCGCCATCATTTATGTACATAAATAAATCACAATAATAATAATAATAATAATAATATAATAATAATAATAATAATAGTAATATCATTCAGATAGCCAGTCCTCCAATCTCAGAGCTCCTTGGAAACCAGCACCTGTTTAAAGCTGGCTGGCTAGGCCAGGAAAGCACTTCCTTTTCTCTTGAGGAATATGTTATACAAACAGCATATTACTTAACTACAGTGTAACTCTTCTGTTAAAATCTTCTTTTTTGTTTACACTGTTACTTGTTTAAATTTAGTTACTGTTGAAGGTCTGTTTAGGGTTTGTTGTTTTTTTTATTAATGTGTTCAGTCTCCATTTTGTTCCTGATCCTCCTGATTTTTTCCAAACGGCTGTTCACCATTCAACCCAGTACTACTGGACAGACTCATCATTTTCTACAATCGTTATTTTTTCATCAACCTTCATCCATCATCATCAGTACAGGACTCTATTAGGGACTTCATTATTTGTTTGGTGAGATTATTCCTTTTCTGTTTGCTGTTTTTTTCTATTTTACTTTGATACTTAGGTTCCTTGACTTTTGTTTTTGTTCTTTTGTTACTATGGATTACATGTGCATTGCTTCACTGGACATGTTAGGCCTAAATTTCATTTATCATTCATTGCCATCAAGACTGTCTTTGTAATTGGTTTCCCCGTATAATTATTCATTCACCTTTGTCTTTTTTGCCTGTCAGTGTGTTGGTTTTGTATTGGTGTGGTGTTTGTGTGTGTGTGGGTTTATTGGAGGCCCACCGGACACTGCATTCATTTCGCTTTAGTGTTATTTTGTTTGGATGTTTATTTAGTTCACTTTACTTTCTTACTTACCTGTACCTTCCACTTAATTAACTGTTCTCTGCAATAAGTTGTTGTCCTTATATTTCATTTATTACATTATCGTTCACAACAATAAACCATTTGTTCGTGAAATTGACACCTTTGACGTCCTTGCTTTTGCTGTCTGTCACTCTTGCTGACTTAGGTAGTTATAGATATTGGGCCAGTAGTATCTCCTTAGGGAGGACAGTTCAACTGCTTCTCAGTTGGGCAGAGTGATCGTTATAGGCTATTCTTTGTAAATTACCTCCATATCTAAATAAATACTTTATAGTCGCTTTTTCTAACTACAGTATTAGATTGCATAAATTTATTTTTTAATTTCACAGTTCCTAAAGTGCATACAGAGGCTGCTAAAAGATCAAGGCTGGCCTATTTGGCGCCTTGGTCTTGGAATGATTTACAATCTAAACTTAAGTTGCAGTTGTGAATAACTTTAGTACAATTTAAGAGTAAGCTGCACAATTATCTACTTGAGAGTTGTGCATGTTTTAAGTAGTTGAGTAGACTTGTTAATGTTTGTTACTATTTGATTGTTGACTGTTTCACTGATTGTTGACTGTATTATGATTTGTTTGTGTCTTAAGTATTTTACTTTGTATCTGTGTTTTTGAACCATATTTTATTGTGTTGCTGCTGCCTTTCTTGGTTAGGTTGGATGTGTAAAAGAGATTTTAGTCTCAATGTGCTTAGCCATTAAAATAAAGGTTTAAAAAAAAAAAATAGTGAAGCACAGTTAAGCATTGTACAGCCCAGGTCGCTTTGGTAGGACATATTTAAAAACATGGTAAACTATGGTAAAAATATGGGAAAACTTTTAAAAATTACCATGTAAATATACTGTAGTAAATTTTTATAGAGGTACCTTTAACTTAAATTAGATTTAAAAATGATGCCTTTGGTTTGGCTTGAAAGTTTAAACTGACAGAGAATCACAATATCCAAAGGCTAGGGGCATAATACAAAAAACCTTTTCAATTTAAGTGCATTATTTAATCATAGGTACATAGGAGACAAATCAGATTCCAGGTTTAATAAGCTGGATTCACAGATCACACTTGCACTAGTCTTGGACCACCTTAGCTAACGTAACATTAAATAGTCCAAGACCAGGTTGAAATGCAATCATAAAATCCACTGGGGATATAGTTTCTTGGACTGAAACAGTAATGCTTGCTCAATTTGAAGTCATCAGTAATACAATCAAATAGATTAACATTCTTAAAGTGATACCAGGAACCAAGCCTCATTATCCTTGTTTTGTCTTAGATCAGCCAAAGGAAATTATGTTACATCCCACATTTGATAAACCACAAAGCAGTCATACAGCAATATACTAGCACACATACATATTAACTAGACATGTAAAATATATCTATATTAATATCTAACATTATTTCCCATGTTAGTATCACACACTGTAATAAAATTATTAATGTGGCATGTGACTCCAATATAACAGAAGTACATCAACTTTATAACTACAAAGTTAGACTAACTGCTGAGTAAATTCATTTATAATTATACAGATGTATTGATGGGAAAATGTTACTGTGAAGTTAAATACCTAAGAAAAGTGTTATAATGTGGAAATATATGAGAAAATGTACACTAGAAAGTAACATGGCAGATTAAGTCTTTTTTGGGTTGTATAGTTTACTGCAGTTTTTAAACAATGTTTATGACATTTCTATCATTTCTCAAATCCAAAGTTTCTGTCAGTTTCTCTCAAAGGCCCTGGTTAAATCCAAGCCTCCAACCCAACTCTTTTGGAATTCCATATCCTAAAAGATGACAAGCTGCACAATTTCTTACCAAATACCGAAAGCCATATTATTCATGTCAGTAATACATCTGATGTATTTGTGTTGAACACCCTTTTGTGTATGATTTCATCTTGCAGATTTAAGTTGTTTGATCTTGTGCATTGATGTAAGCTTAACTACATTAAGTTTTAGTGACTTGGAGTGCTGACAAACATCTGCTTTTTTGACTATACAATGTATAAACCAAGTGGGGAAGGCTTTCCCCTAGACCAATATAGAATTGTGAATAAATCATACTACTTCTCTCAATCACGTTTACAGTACACACGGAGATATTTGTTTCTATTTTAAATTCTTATTATGAAACTAGTCCATAAGAAGTATTCTAAAGATAACAAGGCTATACCACACGACTTGATAGCATGGAATGTTGTATTTTTTACAAGAACACATTGTAGTATAGGTAGGGCCCCGGAAAATTAACGATATCACAAATTTCATGGAAATCGTGTACTTGTCTGCCTACCATTAAAAATATGCATTTTATTTTCCTTACAGTATTTTACATTACTCTTCACTTCCAATGTTCATTTCATACTTGTATCAAGAGAAAGCAGTGCTACAGCAGCTGTATACAGTGCGACGTCAATTCCATGCATTTGATTACTATGGCAACGGGGTCAAACAAATACTGGCTTCATGATTGTTGAATTCCTCATACTGCACAATTGTATTTCTACATACTTCTAATAATGTACTGTGTGTATGAAGAAAAACACAATTGCTTCAGTTTTGACATATCAGAATAATTGTTAATGTTTCTCCCATGTTTAATATTTTGAGATTAGAGGCTGCAAAATAGTCAGTTACACAGTAATTTTAATTAATGTGTCAACATAAGTTTTAACTTTGCGCTCCTATGTCGGACCCTGTTCGACATCATCAAAAAGAGGTCAAGCACAGGTCTCTAGTAATTTTTTCTGCAGAAAAAGACAAGAAAACCTTTCAATGGCCAAGGGAGACCGATAGGAGCTGAGAGAAGCCAAAAAAAGTGACAGATCTGAGCAATACACATAGCCCCTGCACCACAGAGATAACACGGACACAAACAAACAAGATAGCTGCTTCTGCATCCAGCACGCAAAGAATATCACAGACATTTGTAGAGCTTTTTTAGATGTTATAGTAATAAAATAATGACTTGGATCACGTTATTGAGAAGTTTGGTGATCAAACGAGTGATCAGGAGATGATTTATCAGTATGCACGACTATGAAGAGGTATGTGATAAATACAATGAACAAGGGGTGGGGCTTGGCTGGAGATGCAGTACTGAGTGTCCTGTTGATATGCAGTGCCTTTTAAATCTGTTTTACTAGGAAAAAATTACTTTTAAACAGCGTGTGTAAAATAAACAGAGCGTATGAAAATAAATTAGACCTGACGCGCCTGACAGGCGCTGAATAAATGGACCGCTAAGGGTTGGGGTTTACAAAACTCAAAAATATTGCTGAATTTGTCATTCAAGGTTTATTTATATAAATCTATTTTGCCTGCTTGTTACTTTTTTTTTTGTAGCCAATGCAGATCATTTTAAACGACTAAAAGGTACATTTTAAAGAGTTGACTCAGTAGCTAGGTTAAATGTTAAAATGTTTCAGCCTTGGTTTTTGGGTGATGTTCTTGATGAACATCAATGATAACACATTTTATGCAACTTACATCAGTAGAATATAATGTAAATAGACAATGTGTTTCCTGGTGAGTTTTTTTTTCATGACCCTGAAATTCGTTGGGTTTTTTGATTGCCATTCATGAATTTCAAATTCAACAAATACAGTGAATGTTCTGGACCCCTAGTTATAGGATAGCGAACATCTGTGTATGAGGGAATGGCTACACCAGTAGAAGTGAACAGCCTGAGGCTGAAATAGCTCTATGTTTTTTATTTAAAGTATGAAAAAGGTTGAGGAAGTGACTGAGATGTGTAAATCATGGTAGAAACTCAATATGGTACAAGGGTATGCTATTCATATTGCCTAATGGCTGGGACAACAAGATTTGTTTGAGGGAGAACAGCTTTTACTATTATACTTTGCCCATCGGACAAGTACTTTTTTCTTCTTTTTTCGCACTGTTCTGTTCCTAGAAAAACTCCTGCAGCTTTCTAGTGAGTCACACATTGTCTTACACATACAAATGAAAAAAAAAGCGTAACTCTAAACCTCAAAGCAAAAATATTTACAGAGTACACAAATGAACATAGCTATTTAATTCACAAACCCTCAGTCACACACAGTAATAAATATGTTTAAACTAATGCAACAGTACTATTACATTACCTTTTGTCTACAGTAGGACCCAGTAAAGTTTGACCACCAACTCTAAGAAGAATATTTAACATAATACAATTACAAAAACCTATAAACTATTTTCCATGTAACGGTTTTGCAATTGTTTTTTATTTTTTTTAAAAAGCCGCTTAATTGGGTGGTTGGCAGTAGGTTTGTAAAGCTATACATTGACTTAATTATTTTTAAAACAATTTTACGCTGTGAGACCGACAGCGCAACGCCCACAAAACTACATTATTTCTCTTTATCCAATCGCCATATTGGAAGCCAAAACATTTTAAACAAGCGTCATTGCTATTCTTCTATGTAATGTAGTTAAACCAATCCTTTAACTCTTCCGCTCTGGTGAACATTCAACCTGTTTGAAGTCTGACTGACATAACATGACTTTCGGGTGTTTCCTCCCTCAGTGATCTAGTCCTAATTTGTATGTGCTTCCTCCCTTAGATAAATTTTCTTTAAGGAACAAACAATTGTGTTCTTTTTTTTCACTGTCCTCATCCGGCAGCTATTATTGTCTTTTCTGTACAGAAACAAACGCAAGATGCTGTTAAATGGAAACAACTTTATTTAAAATATACTTATTTATTAACAAAAGGACGTTTGTTTCCCTCCATTGTACAAACTTTGTAAATAAAAATTAATAAAAACAATATTGAACTTCTCTGAGTTCATATGACGTACCATGTTATTACAGCCTTGTGTTAGATCAAAATAATGTTGCATGATTTATATTTTTGTAAAAAAAGAAAAAATGAATGTAGTGGCTACTTTTGCATATTTCTGTACTCATCAGTGGTGTGCGGTTACTTCTTTAGCAAGGCATGCAGCAACTTTTTACATGGCATAAACTTTTAAATTGTTTAAGTTGTGGTATCCAGCCTTATTCCAAACATTCCTTGTTAACAAAAAGTAGACATGGATCAGCAGAATTGCTTGTTTGTCTCTTTTCATCCACAGATCCACTCACACTTGTACACCGCTTCACTGAAATACCATTTCAGCTCTTTCCCTGCGCTTTTGTACATGTTCTCTAACTTCAGTTTCAGTGGTCTGTTTTTTATGTTTTCTTCTTTATTCACATAATCTCCTGCACTAAATGGATTTGACAGCAATTTTGTACTAAATTAGCAATTTCTCTCTGCTTAAATCAAATCGTAATCTCTAGTTTCACAAAATAACCGTTTTTTTATGCCTTCTGTCTCTGCTCGTTACTTGAGCCCCACAAGATGGCAGCTGTGAGTTGGCCTGCTCGCTCTTTTCTAACAGGACGAGTCATGTCTCCAACTGTATGCGTTAGCTATGTTTTTCAATGGGCAGCCAAAGTGGAGATCTGTCACATAGCGTCGTGTTGCCCGGGCAATGAGATGCAACTTGGTGCATTGCATGTGTTGACATGCCGGACACGGATGACATGATTCTTTTTACATGCAAACCTATACATATTTATTACTGTTAGTGTATATGTAATAATAATAATAACTAGAACTGCCAGGCAGTTTTATAGCTCCCCAGTACCAAATACTTGAGCAATTACTGGAAGAAAGGTTTTTAGTTAATCAAGTAAATAGTTTTTTAAACTGAAGCAGTTTTAAATTTAAGAAGATGTAGGTCTGGCTGCCATCTTTTTTCATGAAAGAACATCATTTTGCCATATTTGAATTCCACTGTCCCCAGGATGATCCCTACCAAGTTTAGAATTAATTGGTTAAACGGTTTGCAAACAGAAGCAGTTTGGCGAAATTGGTGGCAGCCATTTTGATAGTAAAATTTATTGCAGCAACGTCTGCTTCGCAGATTTGAAGCAGGTTTGGTTGCTGATGACGTATACAAAGATTCAGATCAATCAGTTCACCGCTTCCCAAGAATAAGATTTTGAAAAGTTTTTCCAAAAAATATGTTAGACCTCCATCTTGGTTGGCACAGGAGCGCAGATATCATCTACACGGGATGATGCCTACCAAGTTTCATGTTGATTACACCACATGCAAACTGAAACAGTTTGAAGTTGATGGAATAATAATAATAATAATAATAATAATAATAATAATAATAATAATAATAATAATAACAACTAGAAGTTGACAGCAACTTGATGGCTTTCAAAGCATTCTTCTTCCTATCTGTGTTCCATAGTGTGGCAAATGCCCACCCCTTGTATTTTTATGCAGGCGGGCCTTAATGAGGAAATGTACTAATAGGTAATTAAGGCTCCAGCCACCAATATAAAAGGACCCACTTGACTTGCTAAAGCAAGCTTTAGCAAGGTAATATGTGCAAATATGTGCAATTTGACCATTGCGGAAATTTGATTGGCTCATGGCGGCCATGTTTTTTTTATGTAGCGACTTGCTTTTTAACAAACTTAATAGACAACCTTGCCAGGGCTATGTATGCAAAGTTTCGCTTCAATTGGCGTAGCCGTTTCAGAGATGAAGACGTTTGAATATTTTTGAAAAATCCAATATGGCCACCAGACCATGTGACCAATCGACTTCTCTTGAACAACCATAAATTTAGGCCATAAGGGTAGTCTATTACACCAAGTTTGACATCTCTGTGATAAGCGGTTTTGGAGAAGACTTTTCTAAATTGTCCAAAATTCTTGAAAAATCCAATATGGCTGCCAAACCATGTGACCTATGACCTTCATTTTTGCTCTGACACAACTTCCCTCAGGTGCCTACCACCCTACCAATTTTTATAAGTTTCCTTGCAATGGTGTTGATTTTAGAGATTTTTTAAAAAAAAGAAAAGATAAAAAAATGATAAAAATCCTAACAGAAACAGCAGGCTTCCCTGCCATTCTGGCCATTCATGCCAATCTTTGTGCTGTGCTCAGAATTGAGCCCCCAGTGTACTAAATAACAGACATGTGGACCACCTGAAAAAAACTTGTTCTAGAAGAAAGCAATGCTAAGAAAATAAGCAACTGACACACAAGACATGTTTTAATTTGTGCCAAAGAATGAGAACACAACATGAGCTTTTAATTGTAGACCCTTAATAAATAAAAGTAAAGTCATAAAGTCTGGCCCACAGTAATGCCCATATGGGAAACTATGTATGCAAGTATGTGTGTGAACTGCTATAAATTGACATTTTTTCAGTAGAATGAGAGGAAACTGTGATTTGAAGCTGACATTTCCTTAGAACACCGCCCAACTCCTCGTATGCAGTGACAATAATTTGTTGATAACGGTACTTTGAAGTTTTTGAAACATGGCCAAAAAATATTGGAAGTATTCAACTGAGAATATCTGTTTCAGATTACTAACTTATATTGAAGCCACATATGCCTGCTTTTAATCCTTCTCAAAAGCACTTGTTGTGTTGTTGAGTCCTTTCTCCTGGCTCTCTGTTCAGAGATAGTTGCAGCTACTAAACTGTTTGCATACATGATTTTTAATACTTTAAGAAAAATACTTTTGTTGTTGAAGTTTCATAAAATATTATCTTTGAAAATAAGGGGTAATTGTTAACAAAATTTGACTTGTGGTAAATAGTATTATAAGCCACATGCAAACAACATCTGATCTGTTTTTGTTTAGAATAACTGTTCCTTGTTCTGAACATGTAGTCTATAGAATGGATTTAAACCATGGCAGATCTAAATGACACAATTATTGAAATCATTAAAAGAATGGGACTTCAAATGTTTAGTAATGGATCGAGTGGTTGCAAGCCACTTTGGATCCCTGCTAATAGGCAGTCTGGGCGATTCCAGTGCCTTTACAGGTTTAACAGCATTAATACCTACAAAATAATACAGGTATGATTATCACATACTCAGCCCTTAGGCTAGACATGCAAACCACTAAAGCACCCACTGCTAAAGCCTAAAACATCCAGTATATCGCTCTCCAAAGCTATAATATAATTCCTATACCTTATAGGAATGCATCAATATAAATGAGATATAAATGTTTGAACAAGAATGGAAGGGTGATATGGACCTTCAGTATTGTAGAATACATGTTTAAATACAAGTTCTTTACAGAAGTCAAATCATATATATATTATATCTATAATATATATTATATATATATATATATATATAGATATATATATATTGTAATACGACCAAACAGCAACCAGTTTTTCAGAGATCTTCAGAGCATGGACCACGCAACTTGTAACATCAAGCTGATGACTCTTGACTTGAATTTTACCTCATCTTTTATAGTTTTTTCTCCACTTAATACGTCAGAGGACCCAAATAAATCAAATTATTTGCTCTGTTTTGACAGCTCTTATCTTTAAGTGAACAATATGTCTAAAAAAATACCTGTGACTCCCTTTTCAAAATGAATTGAATGTGAGCTCATGGTTCACTATCTTCCACCCCTCCTTTCCTTAAAAATTAGGTGAACTGCAGGTATATATATATATATATATATATATATATAGACACACACACACACAGTGCCTATAGAAAGTCTAGACCCCCTTGAACTTTTTTTCACATTTTGTTGTGTCAGTGCCTCAGAGACTCATGAATTTAAATGAGGATTTTTTTCTACTTATCTACACACCATACTCCACACTGTTCAGGGGAAAAACATTTTTATTGAGAGAAATTATATATTAAAAATACAAAACTGAAAGATCATAATTGGATAAGTCTCCACCCCCCTGAGTTAATACTTGGTGGAAGCACCTTTGGCAGCAATTACAGCTGTAGGTCTGTTGGGATAGGTCTCTACCAGCTTTGCACACCTAGATTTGGCAATATTTGACCAATCTTCTTTACAAAACTGTTCAAGCTCTGTCAAATTCCTTGGGGGATGTTGATGGACAGTAATCTACAAGTCATTACACAAATTTTTGATTGGATTTAGGTGGGGACTCTGAATGGGCCACTCAAGGACATTTACTTTTTTGTTCCTTAGCCACTCCATGTAGCTTTGGCTGTGTGCTTTGGGTCATTGTCATGCTGAAAGGTGAACTTCCTTGCAGTTTCAGCTTTCTTGCAGAGGGCAGCAGGTTTTCCTCAAGGATTTCTCTGTACTTTGCCCCATTCATTTTCACTGTCCCTGCCAATGAGAAATATCCCCATAACATGATGCTGCCACTACCATGCTTCACAATAGGGATGTTGTTCTTTGGGTGATGAGCTATGTTGGGTTTGTACTAAACATAACGCTTTGCATTTAGGCCAAAAAGTTCTATTTTAGTTTCGTCAGACAACAAAACTGCCACGTGGCTATAGAATCTCCTGAGTGTTTTTTTTTCCATATTTCAAATAGGATTCAAGGTGGGCTTTCTTGAGTAATGGCTTCCTTCTTGCCACCCTACCATACAGGCCAGATTTGTGGAGTGCTTGGGATATCGTTGTCACATGCACACTTTGACCAGTTTTGGCCATAAAAGCCTGTAGCTCTTGCGAAGTTATCATTGGCATCTTGGTAGCTTCTTTGATCAGTCTCCTTCTTGCTTAGTCATCCAGTTTAGAGGGATGGCCTGATCTAGGCAGGGTCTTGGTGGTGCCATACACCTTCCACTTCTTAATAATCGTCTTGACAGTGCTTCAAGGGATATTCAAGGCCTTTGATATTTTTTTATACCCATCCCCTGATCTGTGCCTATCAACAACTTTGTCCCAGAGTTCTTTTGAAAGTGCCTTGGTGCTCATGGTTGAGTCTTTACTTTGAAATGCACTACCCAGCAGAGGAAACCTACAGGAACTGCTGAATTTATCCTGAAATCATGTGAATCACTAAAATTTAACACAGGTGGAGGCCACAGGTGTGATTTTGAAGGCGATTGCTGTTACCAGGGGTGTGGACACTTATCCAACCAAGCTATTTCAGCTTTTATTTTTAACTAATTTTCTACAAATTTCTAGAATATTCTTTTCACCTGGAAGTTGTTGGGTAGAATGTGTAGATAAATGAAGAAATGAATGAAAAGAATATTTTAATGCATTTTAATTCCAGACGGTAAGGCAACAAAATGTGAAGCTTTTGAAAGGGAGTGTAGACTTTCTATAGGCACTGTATGTAGAGATAGATAGATAAATGGATGGTATTAGTCTGTAACACCAGCTCTATTTGATTACATTAACCTGGGTCAAAAATGTATGTCCCTCTTTGCAGCATATTATGTTAACTTTTCAGTGTGTTGTCAATGGGCCAGTTTAACTTTATATACAAACGTGTATTAACAAAGTATTGGAATAAAACCTTTGAATAAAACCACAAAGCATACAGTAGTAAGTCCAGTTTTTTTCATTTCAATTTAGGCTATAATGAACGTGTTAAATATATTAGCCTCATATTAACTGTACCAGGTTTGAGACACCCTGTTTACCTGCAAGGCTAGTTTTTTAATTAATATGAAACTACTGCAAGCGCTTTTCTAAATTCACCACATGAAGTCATTTTTGGCCAGATTCAAGTGACACCTTAGATAATAAAAAAGCATACATCCTAATTTTGATAACTAAGCTCTCATTGTTTTCATAATATAATGAGGTACATACTCCCGTCTTTCTTAAAGTACCTTCTGTTGGTTATTATTCAAGATTGACAAATCCCGCTTTTAAGAGCCAACACCGAATCCTGCTTTGAGGTGCCAAAGACTAAGCCTCATCTTTTGATGGTCTAATGCCCTTCCAGAATTATACTGTGTGTCTGAGAGAAACTTTAAATTCTTTCACTTTTAACACTAGCACTGCCATAGTCACTTTCTGAACGGTTTTTACAATTCAAATTTAAATCTGCATATGTGAATATCTCGTGCATGTCCGTTATTAAATGTTACTAAATATTTGAATTAAATACCCATACAGTGTTTCAGCTGCAGAATCGTAAAAATGAATAAGTTATAAACACATCAGCCAGACCCTCAGTTTATGCGGCATATTATTGTATTGAAAACAGTACAATATAGCCGACGATTTAGTCACGGCTTTGTAGTAAAATTAAAGTCGTTGTGAAAGAATGTATTATATTATATACTCCTGTTGAGTGCTAAAACACTAATGAAAGTCATTCTACATATCATGTATTATTATTATTATTATTATTATTATTATAATTATTATTATTAATTTTATTAGCAGTTGTCACAAAATATGCAATACAGTGTGATATATCTACGCTACTTTTTTCTTGTTTGCCTGTCCTCTGAATCAGCTCACAAGTTTGTAATTGTCCCCCTGCACTCCACTTCACCCCTCAGGCAGAACTGTGCCACCCTGAGTGTGTACAGGTGTAAAAAAAAAGTGTTTTTTCTAAGTTCTCTGCACAAATCAGTGACCATCGGGAATGATGCTAAACGAAAGCCAGAGACTGTTGTGGATAGTCAACGAAGTACGTTGTGGATAAACTGGATCAAATGGCATGGCTGTATTCTGTCAAAGTTGGTAATCGCAGGTGGCCTGTGGCTGTTTTTTTTTTTCTTGTGTTTTGGACCTGGCAGCCATCAACGCTTTGGTTTTGTACAAGGAGTGCACCTGCAACACAAACTCTTGGAGGGACTTCATTTTGCAGCTAGCCCTGGAGCTTGGGCAGAAACATTTTGATAAGAGACACAAAAAACTGGCTGGTAAATGCCCCTCAACCTTCAGCAAATGCTGTGCCCGCTGGCACACAGAATAAAAGACAATGCCAGGTTGCTAAAATAATAAAATAAAAACAGAACTTTTTATGTCTGCGCCCGTTGTGGCAAATGCACTGGTACAGTTGAAAAGCGTGTTTTCTGCGTGGATTGTACTTAGAAAGCTGTAATAGAACTCTGAACAGACAGACAGAGCCTTTTAATCTGTTTCAGTCAAAGTGCTTTCATGTTGCATAAGTTATGTTATATTTTTGTTTTATGATATTTTTATAATTAGTTATTTATATTTGATTTTTTTATATGTGCAACAGCTTTCCAAACCTGTTTACACAGAAGTTTATTGAGTAAAGTTTATTTTGCTACAGTTTTTCGTGTTTATACTGTATATTTGTGCTAGTTTTGGAAAAAATAAGAAAAAAGTTTAATTTTCAATTTAAATACAGTGTTTCTGCTCTGAAAATGTTATGTATGATGTTCATAAATAAAAATATTAAGTTGTATCTGATTGTTTGTTTTTTATTTTCATATCAAAGCCGTTTTTAAAATGGAGTCGCACATTTTCCACAAAATGTGCAGTGATTTGTATGTTGTCCGAAATCTCGGCGGTTGTAGTGTTAAACTCTACAGTTTCCCTGTAAATACATACTTCTGTTTAGTACTGCAGTAAGACTTAAATAAATGCAACACTGTAGCCTTTTTTGTCCAAAAGTTGCTTTTTTTCTTTTGTAATACAAAAGCGTCCACATTTCTAGCCCACAATCATCATCCCAATTAAAGTCTCTACCTTCCTGATTACAGCGTATACTGAAGACAATTCAAATTTAAATGAAATGCTCACTTCGGCTGCCAAAACCCAGCACAGCCTTACTGCAAGCAGGTAAAGAAGAGTTCACAAAATTAGTTATTTTCCTTCAGTATGTCCACTTTGTACTAAAGTTATTAATTATAGTTTACACTTTATTGTCTTATATTCAAACATAACACTTTCTCTGTTATAATAAAACACTTATATAATACACTTATATTCTGTTTGAATTATTCCAGAATACCTGTGTTTAGCTTAAAGACTACTTTGAGATCAAGCTTACTTCTTTTTTAAATAAGAAACTTGACTGTGGATCCATTAAACTATAGACTTGTTAATATTGAGAAATATAGCAGCATTGTGTTTAGTTCCCCCAGGTACCTGCTTCTGCCAAGGTTACAGGCTTCCATGCACGAAAGTCTTTATTAAAGATAGGGGAAGGCCCTATTTTTAAGTCTGACCACCTTCCAAGAGTTTATACACTCTAATAACAAAGGCAAACAGACAAGCTTTTTTCCTAACATTAACCCTTTGAGTAGTGAGTTCTAAAATGCATTGCCGGTCCTACAAGAGGTTTTTTTTTTTTTTTCTGTCTACTGCATGCACTTGATTATTACGAGTACAGCATACAAATAAGCTTAAAGCTATATGTTTGTAATGAATACTGACAAAATACAGACAAATAATTTTTACTGTAAATAAATAAAACCAATAAACACATATATATTTTTATTTAGTCATAAGGAAAGGTTTTGACTACAAAATAACATGTAGGCAATAAACAACGGGGTGGAACAACAACACGCACTAAAAATAAGGGTGAACTATAGAGGGAAACATGACTAAATCATACCCAGGTAAACAGGGGCGGAGGGAGTGAGAGTGTCTGATGCTTCAGCGTATGATTCTCTTTGAAGCATGGAGCAAAGCACAACTTGATGCCGCCTCTTCGCTGTCACTTGATGTTGATGGCAAATATTCTTTGATAATATCTTAACTGACACACTCGCTGACATCCGATTGAGTGGAAGAATGGTATGTATGAATTTAAATCGGAATCTGAATTCAGAACTATTATTAATACTTCTTTCTCACTGAACGATTTTCGCCGGTGTACAAACATTGTTGAGATTTTTGTGACTGGGATAATTATATGTAATTCTGTCAAAAAAAGGTGTTACAGAAACCTAGTGTTACAATATAATTTGATCAGGAATTTTGTAGGCTCAGTAATTCAAGTTTAAAGTTGCAGAATACATACCGGTACATTTGTACTACTCAAAGGGTTAACACTTGTTCAGTTTTCTTAATTCAAATTGTTATTCTGCTCATAGTTTGCCTCAATATTATTTCAACTGATTGTATATTCTTTAAAACACATTACAATTATTAATAATATTTTTCTACTGTTATACTAGAATAAACATGGAATCCTATAATATTCTCATAGACTAATACAGAGTTGTTCATTATATATTGTTTTCTGAATAGTGTGCTTTAACAGTTTGTTTAATATTTCTGCTGACTTTATATTCTTTTAAAACACATTACAGTCATTGCAATATTTGTTGCAGTTTCGCAAAAGTTCAATCTGTATCCCAAAGATCAGCCTGCTTCCAGTAGCTGTGACAGTCTTGGGTCAGTTTCTGCTCTAAGTGAGTCTGTCAAAACCACCACAGGTGTGGGGACAGTCTTTTAAAAGCATGATCCCTGCAAAAACTTAAATCTTGTTAGCTGGGCTCCCATCTCTACATTCTAATTCCCATCGTCTGTCGGAAAACTTCCTTTAAATTAAGCAAAGAGCCATCCATCCCTGTAGTATACACTTTTCACTCAAAAAAGGTGCTTACACCTTGTACATGGGAAGACAGTTTTAGGGTCACTTGTCACAGTAACCTATAGGAAAAATGTTATTCTGGAACCAATTAATATGATTGCAGATTGTTTAGGTTTATTGTTTTTCAAGGAGTGGTATCTGGCTCCATTGCAAAGCAGGACTTTTTAAGGTTTGGAAAAAAATGTCGGGACACTGGGATATTTGATGGGGAAAAGGGGACATCCCTGTCAAAACAGGACTTCTGGTCACCCTAACTATTATATTTTTTTAAGATTACTTTTACTAAAATAGCTTTATAATTCAATCAAACTAAGAAAAGATCAACTGGGGTAAGTGGTGATTTGACATAAAATGACCCATAAATAAAATATAACTCCAGGTTATTAGGCCTGATATGACTGTTCCAACTCTATAAGAGTTTATCCCTAGCCAAAAAGAACAAACATTTCATCATTTCTTTTTGCTGCTAAGTGTGAATGGTGCTATAGGCAGAGTTAACTAGTAAGCAATAAGATACGACAAGGTGTTCATTGTGCCGGGATAACCACACACCCAGGGGTGGTACTCGGTTTGCTGAGTAGTGCAACTTGTTTGAGACGCTTCATTTTTTTGAGTCAATGCACCAGAGAGGATGTAGCTACAAGATTTCCTGTTTTCATTTGATGCAACCCAATAGCTTCTTAAGCTGGCCTCATTTCTGTGTCTTTTAATGGACATTATTTCCCTAGCATCCCGACCAGCATTGGATATAATTTGAACTGCAGTGGAGCATACAGAATAATTTGTGTATCTGTGGGTTAGACTAGCCTTTTTACAAAGTCGGGACATTAACTTAGAAAGGTAATTGATGCCCATCCTGGGTGTCAAGATATTTTTGTGGAAGCCACCTAGGGTGTTGATAAAAAGCAGGAGCGTTTAAAGTTAGCTTTGACAGTATTTTTTAAAGGATGACACCGGGCACATAGGGTTTCCTGGTAAAGCACACATAAAAACTCTGTGCTGTTCTTTGTTTATCTACGAGGCTTTTGTGATTTTTTTTGTCTCTTCGTTGTACACTAAAGTTATGTATTTTTCATCTGGCTTTACTATAAAAGGTGGGTTTCAGTTCTCGCAATCCCTTTCTACCCAATCTGGCCATATTTAGCGTTATGTCCAGCCACAATTTACGGACTGACGATGACCTCAGTGTGTTTAAGTCTGTTGGTGATATAGGCGGGTGCTGTTGTAGTTTGTCTTTTTGAGGCTGCCTGTATGTTTTAAGGATGGAAAGAAAAACACTGTTTCCTGTTTGAAATTGGTACCTGTAATGATGTTCAGAGAGCCTCCCACAGCGGGAGATCAAATGGTTAGCCTATTCTATCTGAAACAAAAACACACTGGAAATGTGAAAAAATGGCAAGTTATCAAAACTGCCCAGCCATTTAACACTAGAAGAATCTGAAATATACCTAGAAGCCCCGTAGCAGTCTCTCTGATGGCTGTATTCAAAACACTGTATAGTATAATGAAAGGAGAAACAGTTGGATGTAATTATTTATTTTTTTGTTTTTGTTCTTTTTTATTGATTACACCACAAACATCTGAACAACCAAAGTATATACAGTGCCTATAGGAAGTCTGCACCCCCTTGAACTTTATTCACATTTTGTTGTGTCAGTGCCTCAGAGTTTCATGCATTTAAATTATGATTTTTGTCCACTTCTACACACCATACTCCATACTGTTAAGGGGAAAAAAGGTTTTATTGAGAAAAATTATATAAACTACAAAACTGAAAGATCATAATTGGATAGGTCTCCTCCATTACAGCTGTGAGTCTGTTGGGATAGGTCTCTACCAATTTTGCATACCTACATTTGGCAATATTTAAGCAAAACTGCTCAAAATTGTTCAAGCTCTGTCAAGTTCCTTGAGCAAACTTCAAGTCATGCCACAGATTTTCTATTGGATTTAGGTTGGGGATCTTTACCTTTTTGTTCCTTAGCCACTCTAGTATAGCTTTGGCTGTGTGCTTTGGGTCATTGTCATGCTGAAAGGTGAACTTCCGTTCCAGTTTCAGCTTTCTTGCAGAGGGCAGCAGGTTTTCCTCAAGAACTTCTCTGTACTTTGCTCCATTCATTTTCCGTTCTATCCTGACAAGTGCCCCAGTCCCTGCCGATGAGAAACATCCCAATAACATGATGCTGCCACGACCGTGCTTCACAGTAGGGATGGTGTTCTTTGGGTGATGCGCTGTGTTGGGTTTGCGCCAAACATAACACTTTGCATTTAGGCCAAAATGTTCCATTTTAGTTTCGTTGGACCACAAAACTTTTTGTCACATAGCTACAGAATCTCTTGAGTTTTTTTTTGCATACTTCAAACGGGATTCAAGGTGGGCTTTCTTGAGTAATGGCTTCCTTTTTGCCACCCTACCATACAGGCCAGATTTGTGGAGTGCTTGGGATATTGTTGTCACATGCACACTTTGACCAGTCTTGACCATAAAAACCTGTACCTCCTTGCAAAGTTGCCATTGGCATCTTGGTAGCCTCTCTGATCAGTCTCCTTCTTGCTCGGTCATCCAATTTGGTGGGACGGATGATCTGCGCACGGTCTTGGTGGTGCCATACACCTTCCACTTCTTAATAATCGTCTTGACCATGCTCCAAGGGATATTCAAAGCCTTTGATATTTTTTTTTATACCCATCCCCTGATCTGTGCCTTTCAACAAATTTATCCTAGAGTTCTTTTGAAAGTGCCTTGGTGCTCATGGTTGAGTCTTTATTTTGAAATGCACTACCCAGTAGAGGGAACCTACAGGAACTGCTGAATTTATCCTGAAATCATGTGAATCACTACAATTTAACACAGGTGGAAGCCACTTCACTTGGTGTGTGATTTTGAAGGTGATTGGTTACACTTGAGCTAATTTAGGATTTCTATTACAAGGGGAGTGGACACTTATCCAGCCAAGCTATTTCAGTTTTTATTTCTAATTAATTTTCTACAAATGTGTAAACAGGACGTGTAGCTATAATGAAAAGATTATATTACCATATTATAATATATATAATATTATATATATTATAGATATATTATATATATATATATATATATATTATTTTTTATTTTTTTTTTTTTTATATTTTTTTTTTTTTTTTTTTTTTATTGCATTTTAATTCCAGGCTATAAGTCAACAAAAGGTGAAAAGTCTTAAATGGGGTCTAGACTTTCTGTAGGCACTGTATATTGTCAATGTTCCGCTCACGGTTGGTAGGAAAACTGCTGTGTTTTGGCGTTTTATCAAGAACAGGCAGGAAATCAGTTGTAGTTGAATTGGGAGTTGTACAAGAAATAATTAAACCAAAATGAAAACTAATGCAAAGTTTATAAAGAAAAGAAAGCCTAGCCCCAATCATCGGCGGCTCTAGACTCAACTGCTTCCGGTCTAGAGTTTGGGCGTGGCTAATCCTGGCCCAAATTAAAACATAACGTCCACGGGTGCGACAGTTATCCTTCAACAGACTTCCTTGCACCTTGGAAAAACAGTTGCAATTCCTGCATTCACCACCAGGAATTCCTTCAGGCAGGTTTCCCGCTTCACTATTCACTTGCTCTGTGTTTGGGTCCTGCTGACTCCCTTGTCTTGTACAGGGTTCCATGTCCATCCTGCTGACCCCTACAGGTGATTATCAGTATCGCAGGGGTTTAATTGTACAGCTTTTGAAAATGAGATCCAGGTTCCTTAGTTTGTATTGTTTCAATGCAAACTCAAATTGTCTTTGACAATAATAAAACAAGGTTCTATAAACTAATGCTTGGTTGTCTTTTGTCGAACACAGTCCATTCCTTATGGTTACCTCGCCATTGTATTAACCACCCACCACTTAGTTTGTGCAAGTTTGCTGCACCTCCTCAAGTTCATAAAACACTCCCATTTTGATAACTCGTGCACAGACTTTCCGTCACTATTTTTGTAAGTGCCCCCGTTGTAATCAGTTTTGTATTTCCACACTCATAACAGAACCTTAGCCTCTTGCTATAAACAGCATGTTTTCCAAAAACACACAGTAAAGTCATGTAAGAATAAACACCTTCTTTGTTCTTGTTCACTCTCATGGACAGACCAGGGGTTGTGCACAGGTCTAAATAAGTTTTAATCTTAACAGATCTTTTGTGAGCTAGACGAAAAGGTACACTACCTTATTTTCATTTAGGTGTTCCTGTCATTCTGTATCATGCACCACTGGTAGTCCAAAACTGTTCTGTTTTATTCCATTTCAGGTTCTTCGGTACTTGTGTCACCCATCCAGAGACATGCTGATTTTAAACGCTGCTTACTTGTAATTCCACCTCACGATATTCCACACCTAACACACAGTGTGAACCTTGTGTATAAACACGCCACCATTACCTCAGCCTAACACGGCCTACTTTAACCACAGTTGTTCCTGCGACCACACTACTCATAATGAAATCACTCCCCTTTTTAATACCCGGAGTTCCAGCCGTTGCAGAGCTTCTGGATTCCAGAAACTAAGGAATTTGTAGTTTTTTCGACAGCGGCCATTTTATCTAGCTGCCCTTTACATTACAAATTATTTTCTTTTTCATTGCAAGTTTTCTTCCAGGACAACCTTGTACTTGGCTTGATTCATGTCAAAGCTGCCCGATTCCAGCCTGAAGCACCCCCAGATCATCACCAATCCTCCACCACATTTCACAGTGGGTGTGAGACACTAGCTTGTAGGCCTCTCCAGGTCTCCGTCTAACCATTAGACGACCAGGTGTTGGGCAAAGCTGAAAATTGGACTCATCTGGGGGTGCTTCAGCAAGGCTGGAATCGGGCAGATTTGTCTTTGTGAAGGATGCATGAATCAAGCCAAGTACAAGGTTGTCCTGGAAGAAAACTTGCTTCCTTCTGCTCTGACAATGTTCCCCAACTCTGAAGATTGTTTTTTCCAGCAGGACAATGCTCCATGCCACACAGCCAGGTCAATCAAAGTGTGGATGGAGGACCACCAGATCAACACCCTGTTATGGCCAGCCCAATCTCCAGACCTGAACCCCATTGAAAACCTCTGGAATGTGATCAAGAGGAAGATGGATGGTCACAAGCCATCAAACAAAGCCGAGCTGCTTGAGTTTTTACGCCAGGAGTGGCATAAAGTCACTCAACATCAATGTGAAAGACTGGTGGAGAGCATGCCAAGACGCATGAAAGCTGTGCTTGAAAATCAGAGTTATTCCACCAAAAATTGATTTCTGAACTCTTCCTAAGTTAAAATATTAGTATTGTGTTGTTTAAAAATGCATTAATCGAGGTCTGACAACATCGCATCTTTTTTGTTATTTTGACCAGTTGTCATTTTCTGCAAATAAATGCTCTAAATGACAATATTTTTATTTGGAATTTGGGAGAAATGTTGTCAGTAGTTCATAAAATAAAACAAAAATGTTCATTTTACCCAAACACATACCTATAAGTAGTAAAACCAGAGAAACTGATAATTTTGCAGTGGTCTCTTAATTTTTTCCAGAGCTGTGTGTATATATATATATATATATATAATTATATATATATATATATATATATATATATATATATATATATTGTGAGCCAGCTCACAAGTTTACCACCAGGAGTCGTTCATGGCAGGCTTGGTATGAGCCCACAGAGGTTGCCAGTAATGATCAGATGGACCTGTGGGCAGCATACATGCCTGCCATGATGTCAAGGAGTTAACAGATCGACAGGCTGCAGATGTGGTTAGGTAGGCAATTAGGGTTTGACTATTGTTAGACTATCATTGGCCTTAATTGGCCCACACCTGTAGTACGTAACAGCCGAATGCCTGGCTGGTAAAAGGGAGCATGTGCTGCTAGTCTGTTGGGTTGTTTGTTTTGTTTGCCTGCCTGAGAACTTCTGAGGATTATCTACAATAAGATCGGAATGGGATAACGTTGTGGTCCTTTGCATCTGCAATGCCCTGTTCTCTGCAGGGGTTATGAGGAACGGCCTGTCCGCTGCTGAGATTCGCAAAGGGACTGGACTGCAGAATAAGGGTAGGAGAAGGGTTCCTAAAGAAGAAACCAAGCAAGCTAGGAGAAACCCAAAACCCAGGTAGAATTATCTATTCACCAACTGGACAGGGTTATTGGTCTGGTTGGTTTACATCAGCAATTCTGCTTTGGTGGTTTTTTTTTTTTTTGGACATTGCAATATGAGAGCCAGCTGTATAGAATACTGGAATAAAGACTTGCTTTGTTTTGGAAACTACTGTCTGTTTTCTTCGTGTGCACCTACCCGCTCACAAGTGGTACCAGAAGTAGGGCCTTTGTTGCACACAGTGGTCAGTATGTTTCCAGTGAACACCCATGATAAGGAAGATGCTGCTTGGCCAGCGGGAGCCAACGAAGCTGCGGCAGGAGTCACTGGTGAACTGACAGCTATGCAGCATCAACAGCTACAGTTCCAGGAGCTCGTCCTGAAAACCCTGGGGACTCATCGACAAACTGGACCCAGCCAGGTGCTGTCCAAGATGACCCCCGACGACAACACAGAAGGCTACTTAAGGGTCTTTGAGCGGACCGCCGAGCGTGAGAAATGGGTCCCAGCAGAGTAGCGCCGTTCCTGTGTGGGGAGGCGCAGAAAGCCTATGTTGACCTAGACCGAGAAGCGGCTTGCAACTATCCAAAGTCAAAAGCAGAGATCCTGGCCCGACTGGGGGTGACTACAGTAGTTCGAGCTCAGCGGTTCTATGACTGGCAGTACAACCCTGAGTGGCCGGAGCGTTCCCAGCTATTTGACCTGCTACACCTGGTGAAGAAATGGCTTAACCCCGAGCTCAATTCACCCGGACGGGTGGTCGAGTTGATGGTAATGGACAGGTTCATCCGGAGCCTTACCGCGGCAGCCAGAGAGCGAGTAGTAGAAACAGACCCCAGCACCCTGGATGACACCATAACTGCGTTGGAATGCTACGTCACAGCACAGGTTCTGGGGCATGCAGACCAGTAGGTCCAGGAGAAGAGAGGGACCACTATAGTCAAGTCACTTGTCCGCTTGGACCCAAAACCGGCGCCTGGAGACGATCGCCATAGAGAACCACGAGAACCACACAGACACCTTCTAGGGAAGCAAGAGGCCCCTGCCGCTGCCACCAATCTGCAGGAATCTATCCAGTGTTTTCGATGTGGCACTAGGGGGCATATTGCCAGGCAGTGCAGGAGGCATTCACTGGAGAGAATGGATGTTGGACACAGCCAAAGTATACCATGTCTCCAAACCAGCTCGGTGAGTACCGATCATTTTTTGGTTAAAGTGAAGATGGAGGGTCAAGAAGTGGTTGCTCTGATAGATTCGGGGAGTTCAGAGACTTTAACCAACTCTAAAAACTTTAGGCAGTTTTTCCCTATGATCATCGAAAAGGGCAGGGCAGAAACTACACCAAACTTTACAAAAAAATTATGACCCACTACCTCCACCTCGATCACTACTGTGGGATATGGTTTAATGTCCCCATGAATACATCGTATGTACACATCCTTACTATCTTGAGTGTACTTCTCCAATGGTACCAAGTCCCTGGTAACTAAAGTAGGGGTGGGCCTATGGGGACAGGATGAGGGGATGCAGCCGTCCACCTCCAATCCAAATACAGAGGTAGGGAGGGAGGAGGAATCCCAACCTTCCACCTCATTGCAGAAACCGGAAGCTGAGACAGAACTGTTTCCCTTTCATAATGAGGATATAGCGCTCTCTGTGGGAGAAAAGAAAACTAGATCTCAAAAAAAAGGAAGGGGGAAAGTTTTTAGCTAAACAGAAACACGCAGATAGACCACTCACACAGGCCAGTAATCCTCAGAGGAGCCCCAGCTTGCCAGAATTAAGCCAACCAGAAGATTTTCTTAGTCAGGCCGTTGAGCTAGACAGAGAAAACTTTAAACAAGCTGAAATTGAGGATAGCAACTTAAAAACAACTTTTGAACAGGCAGTGGTGGCGGATGAGGAGTACTGGAAAAATGCAGAAGAAAGCCATACACCCCATTTTTACTAAGGGTTACTGTATCAGGTAATACGGGGGGTTATTCTGGGGGAACACATCCATCAGTTGGTAATACCGCACTCCCAGAGGAAGACTGTATTAAATCTTGCACATGTACACTTGCTTGGGGGACATCTGGGGGCAGATAAAATGAGGGCCAGGATTCTGCATAGGTTTTACTGGTTAGGGGTGTGGTGCGATGTGGTTGAGTTTTGTGAGTCCTATCCTGAGTGTCAGCGAGTGACCAGTAAGAAGCCCCCTAAAGCCCTGCTTGTTCCCATGCCCATCATAGAGGTCCCGTTTGAAAGGATTGGGATTGATTTAGTGGGGCCCCCTGCCAAAAACTAAGCCTGGATTTGAACATGTGTTAGTGACAGTAGATTATGCCACTCAGTACCCCGAGGTAGTGGTGCTGAGGAATACCTCGGCTAAAGTTATAGCCCAGTCATTGCTGCATATCTTTTGTAGGGTGGGGTTACCTAAGGAGGTCTTGACCGACTTATGTCACTTATCTTCAAAGAGCTCTGTGCGCTCCTGAAGGTTAAAACCCTGTGCACTTCTATTTACCATCCACAGATGGATGGTCTAGTTGAGTGTTTTAAAACAGATGTTGCGAAGGGTCACTATTAACCAGCCACGCGAGTGGGATGTGTTTTTATCGTACCTGATGTTCGCATATCGTGAAGTTCCACAGGCGTCCATCGAACTTTTGCTTGGACGACAACTCCGGGGCCTTCTTGATGTATTGCGTGAAGCATGGGAGGCAGAACCAGCCCGGGGCAGAGCAGTTCCCGAGTACAATACGTTACTCCATAGTAGGCTAGCAGAGATAGCAGACCTGGTGTCCAGCAATCTCCAGGCGGTACAGGGAGTGCAGCAGCACCAGTATAACCAAGGGGCTCGAGTCCGAGAGTTTCAGGTGTGCAATTAGGGTATGACTATTGTTAGCCTATCATTGGCCTTAATTGGCCCACACCTGTAGCCTGTAACGGCCAAATGCCTGGCTGGTAAAAGGGAGCATGTGCCTCTAGTCTGTTGGGTTGTTTGTTTTGTTTGCCTGCCTGAGAACTTCTGAGGATTATCTACAACAAGATCGGAATGGGATAACGTGGTGGTCCTTTGCATCTGCAATGCCCTGTTCTCTGCAGGGGCTATGAGGAACGGCCTGTCCGCTGCTGAGATTCGCAAAGGGACTGGACTGCAGAATAAGGGTAGGAGAAGGGTTCCTAAAGAAGAAACCAAGCAAGCTAGGAGAAACCCAAAACCCAGGTGGAATTATCTATTCACCAACTGGATGGGGTTATTGGTCTGGTTGGTTTAAATGAGCAATTTTGTTTTGGTGGTTTGGTTTTTGTTTGAAACCTTGTTTGAACTGTTTACTTTCTTTTGGACATTGCAATATAAGAGCCAGCTGTATAGAATACTGGAATAAAGACTTGCTTTGTTTTGGAAACTACTGTCTGTTTTCTTCATGTGCACCTACCCGCTCACTATATATATATATATATATATATACATACACACACACAGAGTACTGTGCAAAAGTTTTAGGCAGGTGTGAAAAAATGCTGTAAAGTAAGAATGCTTTCAAAAATAGACATGTTAATAGTTTATATTTATCGATTAACTAAATACAAAGTGAGTGAACAGAAGAAAAATCTACATCAAATCCATATTTGGTGTGACTACCCTTTGCCTTCAAAACAGCATCAATTCTTCTAGGTACACTTGCACAAAGTCAGTGATTTTGTAGGCATATAGTCAGGTGTATGATTAAACAATTATACAATTGAAACACAATCATTAACTGAAACAGAAACAGCTGTGTAGGAGGAATATAACTGGGTGAGGAACAGCCAAACTCAACTAACAAGGTGAGGTTGCTGAAGACAGTTTACTGTCAAAAGTCATACAATATGACAAGACTGAGCACAGCAACAAGACACAAGGTAGTTATATTGCAAGGTAGTTATACTACTCCCAGGCAGAAATTTCAAGGCAGACAGGGGTTTCCAGATGTGCTGTCCAAGCTCTTTTGAAGAAGCACAAAGAAACGGGCAACGTTGAGGACCGTAGACGTAGTGGTCGGCCAAGGAAACTTGCTGCAGCAGATGAAATTTGAAATATTTGGCTGTAGCAGAAGGCAGTTTGTTCTCCAAATGGCTGGACAGTGGTACACGAATGAGTGTCTGCAGGCAACAGTGAAGCATGGTGGAGGTTCCTTACAAGTTTGGGGCTGCATTTCTGCAAATGGAGTTGGGGATTTGGTCAGAATTAATGGTCTCTTCAATGCTGAGAAGTATAGGCAGATACTTATCCATCATGCAATACCATCAGGGAGGCATCTGATTGGCCCCAAATTTATTCTGCAGCATGACACGACCCCAAACATACAGTGAAAGTCATTAAGAACTATCTTCAGCGTAAAGAAGAACAAGGAGTCCTGGAAGTGATGGTTGGCCCCCAAAGAGCCCTGATCTCAACATCATCGAGTCTGTCTGGGATTACATGAAGAGAGAGAAGCAACTGAGGCTGCCTAAATCCACATAAGAACTGTGGTTAGTTCTCCAAGATGTTTGGGCCAACTTACCTGCCAAGTTCCTTCAAAAACTGTGTGCAAGTGTACCTAGAAGAATTGATGCTGTTTTGAAGGCAAAGGGTAGTCACACCAAATATGGATTTGATGTAGATTTTTCTTCTGTTCACTCACTTTGTATTTAGTTAATCGATAAATATAAACTATTAACATGTCTATTTTTGAAAGCATTCTTACTTTACAGCATTTTTTCATACCTGCCTAAAACTTTTGCAAATAGAGGGTTGTGTAATTAAGTAAATAAAGAACAATGTAAATAGCTTTAATAGTAACATTACATTTAATTAATAGTAACATTTAATAGTGTCATTCATATCAACAAATTTTTATTTTTTCACATACATACTTTTTTTTTAAGTTTCCAGTCTGAAAACTGTGTGGGAATCAAACCCTTCCCATGTAGCTTTCAATGCAGAAGCCCTAGATTTCACGCCACAAAGTTTGTCCTTATATTTTACAACATTTGCAAGTAATTTAGCAGTAAAGTTAAAGTTTTTTTAACAAGACAATCAAGATTTTGTAAATAATGGTAATATTTTATCCTGATTTGTATTGAAAGCTTTCATTTGATTTTGCAAACTATTATAAGCTTGATCCGTTCACTTAGTACATAAGTTCTCAACCTTTTTTTACTCGTGCCCCACTGAAATGTATTTTTATACCTGCCGCCCCCCTTGCCCTAAATAAAATACATCTTTTAGTGCTCATCATTTAGTAGTGCTTCTGATGTCGGTCAGTGGGACATTTCAGCTTGCCTGGTACTGCAAAGCAGGTCAATGCTAGGTTCAATGTTCGAAAGGGAGAGTCTTAAGTCATCTTCAACCTGGTGTCTATTTCTATATTTAGTTTTCAAGGCTGCAAGTTTGAAAAATCCAGCTTCGCACAGGTATGTGGAAGCAAAAGGCAGGAGCATGTTCACTGCAGCAGTAGAAATCTGTGGGAATTCCTTTGCAATTAAGAGCCAGACATGTGTGAGAGAGCAGGTGCCAAAAAGTTGCTTCAGTCTGTTGTCACATGTCAGCTCAATAAACTGTTCTTCTATCTTCCTGGAAAGATTGGTTGAACCAAATGAAGTGACAAATGGATCATGAATCCAGACAATGGAACTGCAATCCTCCTGGAAGTAGTCGACAAACTGTTTCAGGCCCGTGACTTGTTCAACAATGACAGCTTTCAGATCATTGTAATCCACACTGCCACCACAATCCTGGATGAAATATGAAAATGTAGGGAACATGTTGAAATTTCCATTTGACAGTCGAACGGCCCCTGTTACTTTGTCAGCAAGGAGCAGGATATTTGTGTCCTTGCCTTGCATTGAGGCGTTCAATGAGTTCAGAAATATCAACCAAGTAAGCAAAGAGATCCAGCCAAGAACAATCACAAAGGTCGATAACAAGATCAGACCGGGCATCAATTAAGAACTGTTTCACCTCCTCACGTAGCTCAAGAAGTCTAAGAAGTACTTTCCCTCTTGACAGCCATCTTACTTCGGTGTGAAAAAGTAGGTGCTGGTGATCAGAACTCATTTCCTGATAGAGAACCGAAAATAGGTGTGCATTAAGTGGCCGTGCTTTAATGAAATAGATTACCTGCACTGCTTGTCTTGATGTAGCTGAGGAGTTGAATTTTCACATCACTGGCAAGTTATGAAATCCGGTGACTCACTGTCATTTGATTATGAAATTGCACCAACCTGCATGGCGGAGCTTTCCCCAAACATAACGAAACATAACAAACGTCCTTTGCAGCTGGCAAAATCAATGTCTCGGCTATGGTGTGCGGCTTGCAAAGTTTAGCAACGAGCTGTGACACGGCATAAGAAGCCGCTCAAGGTGGCTGCATTGGCAGGCCTGCAGAGTGAAAAGAAGCGGACGGCCAATGGCACACGTTTCGGAGGACGTGACTCTACGTCTTCGTCTCTCCCAAGTCAGCACAAGGGTGGCAGTGGTTAGGCTTTCCAAATTGGGGAGAAAACACACACACACACACACACACACACACACACACATATATATACATATATATATATATATATATATATATATATATATATATATATATATATATACACACACATTGTGTGTGTTTGTTTGACTGAAGGTTATATATTATATATATATATATATATATATATATATATATATATATATATATATATATATATATATAATGACGTCTTAATTTGCAAGGCTTCAAACTGTCATTAGCCAGTGCATCACCACAGGTGACACATTGAGGACATGGTTCTTCTGCAGTTCCAGGAAAGGTAAAGCCAAATTCCAAGTAACTTTCTTCATATTTCCTATTATTTATTTTTTTTAGAAGATGAAGCTGTCCATTTTGTGTAGCTTACTGAACAGTGTGTAAAGCGGAGGCAGAAACTTTCACTGTGCTATTTCAGCACGAACTCGTCCCTGATTGGCTCGCTGATTAGTTTAAGCTCTTTTTTTTTTTTTTAAACATAAACATCAAATATAATAATAATAATGATTGTAAATGTGTAATATTCACATTGAAAGTATTCAAAATTATTATTTATGTATTTTATTATCATTATTATTACTAGTATGTTATTATTCAAATTTTCACTGTGCCCCCCCCTGGAAGGTTTCGCGTGCCCCCCAAGGGGGGCATGCCCCACTGGTTGAGAACCGATGACTTTGTATATTGTACAGGGCTTGAGTCCTGGAGGAACGCACCTTAACGGCATTCCTGTACTTTTTTTGGTAGCCAGAACAGAGTTCCTCCACTTTTTTTGGAACCATTTTTTAAATAAATAGAAATATTTTCCAGCAAACCACACACGTGAAGATGTATCAAAGAATATCGCTGTTGCCTCATTCTGGACATTGAGACAGCAAACTCGCTCTGTCTGAGTGAGGTCACGACTCACATTAACTTTTCTGCGTGTTGATTGGAAAAGACAATAATGGTGAGTGGGCAATAACAATCAATCTGTATGTTTATTTGTTCACCACTTCACCACTGATAGTAATGTCTGATAAAAAAAGTGTAATGGGAGACTGCCCTATTTTTCTGTTGTTAAGAAGAAACCTAAAAACAACTGACAACACTGGCATGTTCATAGTGCTGCAGGAAGAGGGCAGGAGTCGTCCAATACCCGCCTGTCAGTCATGGCAGTGACACGGGGAGGGGGGAAAAGGGGTGTGTGGACTTTCCCTCTCTCTGAGTGGCTGGGAGGCAGGTCTTGGGGAGATTGTCTGCCCTATAAGATAACGTTCTGTTTCCTCAGGTCTGCCCTTTTAAAATTACCGAGCGTGCTGAAACACTGGTCCAGGACCAAGAACATGGGAGAAAGAACCCGGGAAAACAGAAACCTGAAAGAAATTTGAAAAAAAACAAAGAAAGATCTTAGTCTTTTACTCATTATATACTGTGGGAAGAAGGATATGATTTATGTTTCTATCCTAATATGTGCTGACCGTGATTTACATTTACAGTCGCTTCCACATTCAAATTCAAGTTTTTTGTTATCTGCTTGTGCCGGGTCCAGAGTTTCGTGCCTGGTAATTGTTGGTAGCTGCATGCAGATCTTTAACTAGTGTGAGAAAGTGTAGTCCGGGCAAAAACAGGACTACACCTCCCAGAAGGACACGGGCTGAATTTGATAATTATCACCTTTATCTGGCTTTTATTGTAAATTAGTGTCAGATGCAGAGTATTAAAGGAGAGCAGTCAGTCTGCTCAGGGTTGCTGCTGTGTGAAGAAGCCCAATTGATAGTGTACTCAATCATATTAAAAGGTGTCATTCCCAACAGGAACTGCCTAGACAGCAGCTGAATTCTCAAAATGTTTGTTTTATTTGAAACTGCAGAGAATTCCCGTCAGGGGCCAGAATTCACGGCACCAAAATAATAACCCAAATTTTAGTCTTGGCACTTTCACTGCATATTCTCTCCGGTCACAGCTCACACTCTCACTCAGTCACACCCACAGTTTTTCATTCAAGTTCAGCACTGGACTGTCTCCAGTCCCTAGGCTCATTCAAAAGACAGACAAGACAAACTGAACAGACAACAAGTCCTGCAACATAGCAATTGTCTGAGTCATTACAATATATTTTTTTTTAATTTGAAAGTAAAAATATATGAAAGCATAACGATCTTTATGTATAAAAATATTCATGAATATACAATTGAACAAGAACTGTTGAGTATTTATTTTCGTTTCATACAGTATTAAATGGCAGTGTATCTGATAGTGAAAAAGAAATAAATAAATATCAAGATAGATAAAGAAATACATGTCTATGTATTGATTTATGTATTCATTTATTTCAATATGTATTAATGTATGTTTCACTTTTATACCATATAGTCTATCCTTAATTTTCAGAAATTAATGTACCTTTTTGTCCAGTGGGGACCACAAATAGGATTACTCTCATCAAACAATATCGAGAGGAGGAACCGTACTTCCTTGCGCGAATAGGGACCACATTGAGCATTACACTGACAGGAAACCAAAATTTTTCAGAAAATAAGATCAAAATCTCATCCTGACCAACTTTTTTAGAGGTTTTATAGTCGTTTAAGAGTCAAGGACCGACTGAAGTAGAAAGTTTTATGACGTAACAAAGCTGGGGTTTATTAGCACATCGTGACTGCCATCAAATACGATATTGTGTTGTGTGAAAGTTCATGAACATATCCAAAATCACAGTAATTTTTAATTCATACGGGTATTTAATATATATATAAATATCGATTTACTATTACAGTAGTACACAGTTTTATAGGACGCCCAAATGTTATATTCATATATATATATAATACAACACATAAACCATATGTGAACCTATACAGGCAATTAATAATGTATTACACAACTCTTACGGACCCCTCTTTTTCCCCACACCCCTCTTCCCCGTGTAGCACTGACGGTATATTATATAATAACACAACACACTTTCAAACTGAAGGTTATAGTGTCATTCAAACTCCATGTATGCCAGACCTTATAAATATATATATATATATAGACTTTAAATTATATATATATATTTATATATATATATATATATACTTTTTAAACGTCCAAGTTTGTTTTACAAGTAAAATTTTGTCTTTATTTATTAAACTTATATGTAACTATGTCTGTAGTGTTATTCCATGTTGGATCAGCAGATTCACAAGTTTTCGAACAAACTCCTATCACCTGTATAAATGAGCATATCGGAGCTCTAACGTTTGCAAGCAGAGCTCAGGTTCGATAAGGTGATGAGCTTTTCACCTGTCCTCGAGGTCCGTGTCCTCCCAAACCAACCACTCACACTTACCGGTGACCGGCACACCAGAGGGACACGAGATTGCCGGTTCGAGTCCAAGCTATTCCACTACCGACCGTGGACAGGAGCTCCCAGGGTTCGGAGGGCTTTGGTTGGTGAGTGTGACTGGCCTGGCACCTGTGTGGTCCTCCACACTGTACCTGTGTGGTCCACGCTGTGACTCTGAGGTGGCTGCATTGGCAGGCCTGCAGAGTGAAAAGAAGCGGACGGCCGATGGCACACGTTTCGGAGGATGTGAGTCTAAGTCTTCGTCTCTCCCGAGTCAGCACAAGAGTGGCAGTGGTCAGCTAGGTTGAAATAATTTTTTTTTTATTATTTTCCAAATTGGGGAGAAAACACACACACACACACACACACACACACACATATATATATATATATATATATATATATATATATATATATATAATATATATGTATATATATATATATATATATATATATATATATATATATATGTTAATTGTTATTACACTTGGAGGTCCTGTAATATACATATATGTGGAGAATGCCTGGGGAGAAAAAGGGGGAGGAGAAGGACATTTTTACCTTATTTTGGCATCTTAATTCTTACTGTATGACAGATATTGACTTTTTTTCTACATTTCACATAAGAGCATTGGGAACTACAAATTAAAAGTGAAATGGTGCTTTTGGCTGATTTACTTTTAATAACCTGCTTGCTGTATAGAGAGCCTGGCAAGATGTCCAGATTTCCACATTGAAAAACGGGAAAGTTTCTTTTTTTCTTCAATTCACCGCAGCAACTCTGAAAATAACAGTATATAATAACACAATCATTATTTTCTTTTATATTGTCATCTATGAGTCAGCATATGTTAAATGTACAAAAAGCCAGAATAGATCAGCTATTATCATTTAACCATAAGGTATACACTCCTAATCAGAATGATTTAACAAATAATCCATATAATTGTTTATTTTGTTTTTGAATGGCACTAACACAACCTGCATTACTATGTTACTAACCTGTAACACTGATGCAGTTTTGTACTTAATATAACAGCAAAACCAAGACGATTAACAATTTTACCGTTTCCGACCGGGATAACAAATTAAGGCTGAAACTGTGACAATCCCAGTTTTCCTGGGATGTCTGGTAACCCTAATGTAGTTTCCAAAGACATTTTTTGTTTTTTGCTCTACTTCAGGGTGTCAAACTCAGTTCCTGGAGGGCCACAGTGTCTTTTGGCTTTTATTCCACCTGAGCTCTCAATTAGTTAATTGGTCTAATTATTTGATTAATTGGGCAAATTGAACACTCCTCCCCGGGCCTCAAAATGTTTTATAGGTTGTGTTCCTTGAATCAAGTACATTTTTTAAACAGTAAAAGACCTTGAAAAAATATTAAACATGTCCAATTGAACAAATTAATTAAATCAATTAAGTCAATTGAGAGCTTAAGTTGGAATGAAAACCAGAAGACCCTGTGACCCTCGAGGATTGGATTATGACACCCCTGCTCTACTTGTTTCCTCAGAATATGAACTAAACTATGCACAAAATGTTGACTTTCTAGTCTGGTTACCTTATATAGTGTGTTTACCTTGTGCAAAAGGACAGAGTCCAGCAGTTGTTCACATTGAGGTTTAGCAAGCAAACCAGACTTGGTTCATTTCTCAAGCAGACATTGTTGTTCACACTTCACACCAAACGTACAGAACCATACCGAGTGCAGACCACACCCTCTAAACAGACCCAGTGCCACCCTAAGTATATTAGAAGATTGTTTTGGGGAAAAAATTGTCAATTTGTAACACTGCTGAGCATGCTTGCTTATGTTTTTGATAGTTTTACTTAATCAAAAAATCAGTAAACTTTTTTGAATAAAAAAGTTTAAATGTTTTAAACCCTATCATTATGAAATTGTATTTTATTTTTTTTCTAGCTGTTATCAGCATGCATTTCATTATGATACCATGGTTCGAATTGTAGATCGGTTTGGACTACCAGGGCTCATATTGGCAAGTCAACATTTAATGGGAACTTTTCCAAGACACTGGTCTGTCTGTAAATGTTTAACCATGCTTAAAGAGTAAGTAACATGGTTCCGAAAAATATAGTGTTATATCTCCCCACATGTTGCTACAACTGTTTAAATAACATACCGGTCATTGTTCTTTTCATTGTTAACATCTTGCTTGCCTGACAACTTATAAGTTTAAAGTCTGTTTCAAAGGTCTTTTCAACATGTCAGTTCCAGTGCACTAGGCTTTGAGAGCAGGGATGCGTCCTCTGATCACTGCCAGAAGAGCGTTTGTGTTCCGTACGACATCATGGGTAATTATTGCTGTGTGGACGATTGTGGGCAAAAAATCACGATGGAGTAGCTTTATCTTGTAATCTGTGTAAGTCAAAAGGGCAGATACCTGAGCCAAAGACAAAGGCCAGTTCTGCCTCAAAACTGAACAATAGTCAGAGTGGCCTTTTCACAGACAGCACAGGTATATTTTGAAGCAAGCCTGCCATAATTGAAAGTACCTCAAACAATGTAAAACTAGTCAGAGATTCTAAGAAGAGGGCTTTTGACAGAGGAAATATCTGGTATTGAAAGATGCTTTGCAAGATACAAAAAAAAGGTATCAGTATAAGATTAATGTGTCAAACATAAATGCAGATGAAACACTCAAAATCAAGAAATGAGATGCTGATAACTCCCAGGCTTACAGTAGGGACCTTCACTTAAGATAATTCAATTTAAATGCTTTAGACTTGAATTTCAATCCAGCGACACAATAAAATATCTTTCTCTCCCTTCTGAAATGCCATTCACCTATCTGGAATGCAGCAGGAATTTTGGCCTTTTGATATTTAAAAAAAAAAATCCTCTCATACAAATTAAGTAAACACAGTGGCTCGACCACAGGGCTGGTATGCCTCTCAGGAATGTAGTCTATCACACAGCCAAAGGTTTTTCAGAAATGTCAAAGGAAACCTCAGGCCCTGGACCCATCCTCAGGAAACAAATGAAAACAATGTGTACAAAGTGGCAGCCACAGGTACAACATAATAGCAGCCTTTGTTGTAAACTTGTGTGTTATTCTGGGGGCATGAACGAGGGCTCCTCCCCTTACTTCCTTCCTACCAATAACATCTGCTAATCCCCTATTTAAATCCCAAGCCTTCAGTTTGCTCTCTGTCTTTTGTTTTTTGTTTTCCACCATCCTCCTCTCCTCCCCCAATATGCTTTCCTCTTCTATTCAACTACTCCACCTCTGCAACTGCTCACTTCCCAACCTTAGAAGCCCAGCTGCCACTGGCTTCGTCGTCCACGAGGATGGTTCACCGAGTCAAGGGGGAACCACGGCCAAATTTTTCTATCACTGTCATCTTCCCATTCTCTCCTCTAGATCCTCCTTGGGGGAAATATCGGTTGCTTCCCAACCTTGAAGACTGAACGGTTTGGTCTCACCTATGCGAGTGTGGCTCTCCACAAGTCAAGGGGAATCTCCTTACTCTTCTCCACGTTATAAGCACATATCTTCTATTATCAATTACGGAGGTCTCTTCCTCCATACAGCCCTCAATCATGTCCAGTGAATAGGTATGTAGTGAATGCTTCACAGTTTACATGGGCTGTGTATCTAATCTAGTTATTATTATGCAAGTTATGCTCTGAAAAATATCAGTAACAATGTCTGTGCGTTAACGTTAACCAAACTACACATTATTGTCTACAGTATACAATGTGACAAAAATACAATAAATCTCGGTTGTAAATCTCTCTTTGACCTGTGAAGGCTCTAAGCAGCAAGAACAGAGTTCTTTGGACGGGCTGGCCTGACAGTTTTTTCCCAGGGTCAAGAAGTTGTTCAGTCTGGAAGAAGGCGAGACTACGTTGCAAGAATGTATTGACCCGGAAGGGAAACGACGTAGCCGCTGTAGATTGTAGAGACAGCTGCACTTGTTTACCAAGGGGTCATGTGTGATAGCATAAAAGGGGATGGATAATCTCAATCTGTTCCTTTGCTTGGTTTTGTTACTAGAAACTAGAAGGACTGTGAGAGACCCCAGTGAAAACTGAAATCGCATTTGTGAGTGTTTTGTTTGTTTGTGTTGTTAGTAATTGTCTGTTTGAACCACTAGACAGCACATATCCGGAGCTGTCGCCTTGGGCCAGGACAAAGCCAGAACAGCACCTCACCACAGTCACAAAAATAACCTGTATCACCCACCACGAGCACTACTGCACGCACCCAGGACTGGTGACCGTATTCAGTATTACTGTGGGGCGAATAAAGTGTTTATGTTTTGGGCTGCAACCCATTTCTATTATTAACTCAGTGCTTTACACATTGGTGTGTATTGCCGGGGATTATTCTTTTAGTCATCAAACCTGGATTAAAAATAAATAAAATCCTCTTTCCAAACTGGATTACAGTTTCTGTCTGTTTTATTCATGCACTGCATCACCTCTGTCACAACACTCATTTAGATTCAAGTCAATTCAACTATGTCTGTCTGTGAAATATCAATTAATAGCACTGTAAGCTCAAAGGTGAACTGGAGATGGGGCGATAGGCAGGGCAGGACAAAACATTTCTCTTGCTTTTTTAAGTAATAAACTAAGAGGTTAAGTAAGATTGTTATATACTGACAGCCCTGCTGTAAATAGTGTGTGTTGGAATGTAAGGTTGGCAGGGATGGGGTTAAATCTATCCCTGCCAGCAATCACAGGTGTGTCCATTCCCAATGAGGTAATTGAGTGCCAACTGGGGAGTGGCCACGTGTATTTAAGGGTGGAGAAATCCTTCCTCTGGTAGAGGGAATTAGGTGAGTGTAACCTGTGTGTAAAACTGTGTTTTACGTAACTGTTCAGTGAAGGTGAATGCCCAGCCTGAAAGCAGTGTTCAAATACAGTATTGTGTTGTTTGAATTTTTATTTTGTGTTTAATAAATGAGTGTTTGAGTGCTTGAACTGCAGCTTCTGTTTTTGAGTCTCTTTCCTGCTGGTAACAGCCTGGTTCATACTGACAAATAAGCAATTGCAGAACCTTTATAAGTAGCCAGTCTCAAAGAAGTAATGAACACATTCCTTAGCTCTTCTAAACACCAAGGGAACACTTAGAGGCATGCAAACATTTTAATGTTCCAGGTTGGACAAGCTCCCAGGACCTAGTCTGTTAGTCTCCCAACAATGGGGCTGGTGGCATGTCTGATGGGAACTCCTATTCAAACACTCCACAATCTTAGCCAGGTTGGTTTGGCTTACAAATGTTCTGGCCTGGCAAGCAGCATTCCCGTTTGAAAGCAGTGCAGATACAGATGTGAACAACCAGTGTAGTGGAAAGTTATACCACTGGTTAGTATTAATCTGGAAATGTCTAGTCTTATCCTATTTCTTAACATGTCAATCAAAAAATAACTTTCTGAGAAACGTCATTTTTCCATTCTATTGCAGTATTCAGTAAAAGACATAAAGAGAAATACAAAAAAATGCATTGGCCAGCTCTAATGCGCACCAGGACTATGACGGCCGGGATACATTGTTACTTTGTTATTTCATCCCATTTCTGTTGTTCTCAGCATGAACAACCAAGATACTTGTACAATATTTCCATCAACCAATTGAAATCGCTTTGAAATCAGTCCCTTTTGTTTCTATTGATAGTACACCGCCCCAGTTTTTCTTCTGAAATTATCTGCCAAGTGAAATCTTAATATATTCCAGATCTGCTGTCTTGCCTAATGTGAAAGAAACAGACTAGCAACCTGGAGAGGCAGCTTTTATATATTAGTCAGTCATGATGTGAGGGATCATGAATACAAATGTGTGTGTTAGATATTGCAGGCTTTTCCATTTTCTTCTACCATACTTAGCATTATGTTCTCTCAAATTATGTTCACAGTGGCTTGTTTCATTGTGAAAATAAATAGCACATTGAATAACACAAGAAAATAAATATTGTACTTGGAATCATGGACAGGTTTAAGTGATTAGACAATTCATTTACATTCTTCTAATTGCATACTTACAGTGCTGGCTAATCAAAAGCAAGTTTGCTGGATTAAATTACCACCATATCTTGTAAATTGCAATAAATAAACAAATAAATTGAGGTCTGGTTGATTTGAACAAAGGCCTTTTGCTGTATTGTTTAAACGAGCAGCCACTTTTTCTTCAGGGAGTGTAATGCTTTTCTTCAAAAAGGTTATTCACAAAGTGATTAAGAGGACTGTATCTTCTCCATCTCTTTTCAAAGCCCCTCTGTTGGTCTCTCTCCCTCCCATGGAGATTTTAACATTACCACCAGCAGGCATCATTCTAGGGATTAATAACCTACTTGGCACTAAAACCTGACTTCATTTTATTTTAAGTCTTTACAGAGGATTGCTTAATGGAGATTTTTTTTTTTTAAATTGTGTTTCCTTTATTGTTTTTTTTGTTTTGTTTTTTTTGCAGGCAGCCACACAGGAAGTTAAAGACAGTTGCCAAGGTTGTAATAGATATTTTGTGGATAAACCAGGGTTCAAAGTCTCCCCATCATGGCTGTAAACATTAGCCTTTTTGATATTGCGTGGACTACAATTTCAGAAACACTTGTTCATAAAGCGGGCTAAAATTTTAATGTATATAAAGACTGTAACAGTTGTGCTACAGTATCCCACTATTATATTCCATTTTACTCTAAAATATCGGTGGGTGCAAATATTATAGCTTCATATTATGCTTCACTGATTACTCCACACAGCTCCTAGTTCAGGCCCTAGTACTGTTCTGCTTTGACTACTGCAACTCCCTCCTGGCTGGCCTTCCTGCCTGTGCTACCCTTCCACTCCAGCTCATCTAAAACTCTCCTTCTCACCTTGTCTTCTCCCTTCCCCGTTTCTCCCATATTACACCACTGCTCCGCTCTGCACTGGCTTCCTATCACTGCTCACATCCAATTCAAAACTCTTGTACTTGCATATCGCTGTCTTGACCATTCTGTTTCCTCCTATCTCCAGACTATCAATTTTCCCTACACCCCCTCTCGCCCTCTCTGCACCTCTACTTCCAGCAGACTAGCTGAACAAGTTGTTCCTATGACTACTCTTCTCTCCTTCTTCCATCAGGTTCATTCAGGTCTGAAAGAGAATGATTGGTAAAGCACTCCGGTCAGGTTGAGTGCACACACTCAGCTTAAAACAGGAAAAGACATCATAGGTGCTGAGGGCTGAAATCATAAATGATTTTTCATACGCAAAAAAATGCATAATTAAAGGCTTATACATGAAAAAAAGTTTTTTGGTGGATCTTGGGACAAATCAGAACAAGCACTAACATATAAGCATACAACAGTTTTTGTTACGGCTGACAGGGAGAGCCTTCTGTGTCATCCAGCAGCACAGATGAAAATATCCAGACAATTTCTGCACATGAGACTAAAAAAAATGCTTGTGCGAATGTACATAAATTTAGGCCCACATGTGTAACTAAAAATTCCTAAATGTTGACTATAAAAAATAAACCTGATTTATACCATATATATAAAAAAAAAAAAACACCTCAGTTGGATCTAAACCACTGAGCTATAAACACTGGATAGCGCATGACACTGTCAGGCTATGGAAAGGGATGAAATCACCATTGTTGAAGTCTGCCATTGCCATCTTACCACACCCAACAAAACCTCTCCTGTAATAGTTTGTGTTCTGAAATTACGTTGGTATTTTGAAATGAAATTAAATTGAATCATGCAAGATGAGTAGATACTAGTTCATCCCATCAGATAAGGCTGTACTGTGCTCCAATCATTTTGAGGAGACATATTTTGATAAAACTGGCCAAACAGTCAGACTGCGACCAAATGCAGTGCCAACAATTTTCAACTTCCCTAAACATCATCAGAAGGTAAATATTTAATATTGACAAAATACATTTATTTTAAAGAAATGTTTAGTTACATCATCCACACACCCAAACTTGATTACTGCAAATAAATTGTTTTGTAAACAATGATATTATCATTATGAGTACATGGATTCTAAGTAAATGTAACATATGCTAGCTATTCCTTATATTAAATAATACTAAACTGTATTTATATTGCCTTTCATGCAAGAAGAAACTAAAATCCTAGCGAATAAAAATAATGAAAAAGTGAAGGGATTCATTGCTTGAAAAACCTGTCGCAAAACTGTATCAAGACCCTCGAGTGTGTCTATTACCACAAACCCACCACTGTGTGACCCAGTAAAGTGCAACCCCACCACCGCGTGACCCAATACTGCACAACCCCACCACCGCGTGACCCAATACAGCACAACCCCACCACCGCGTAACCCAATACAGCACAACCCTACCACCGCGTAACCCAATACAGCACAACCCCATTACCGCGGGACCTCTTTACAGCGACAGACCACCACAAAGAGCCCCGTTACAGTGCATCACCGCTCACAACTGTACTTGCTGCTTGCCCGAGATGCATTCAGGGTTTTAAGTTATTGTGAAGTAGCTGCATGGTTTATTTCAAGTTATTGTTGATATTTATTATTAAAATTTTTTTACACATTACCTTAACAAGTTGCTCTTCTTAATAAAGACATATTTTCCATGCAGTTTCGATAAAGGACACTTCAGAAGCAATTCAAAGCTCTTTTTTTATTATTATTGTTGTGTTTGGTTGTTCTGTTTTGTTACTGTTCATGACATGTGGGTGTGGGTGTCATGCTGCGTGGATTATTTGTGTTGCCGTAGGTGAGCGTGTGTGTTAGCTTTACGACAGTGAGATACCATGCTGGAAAGAGATAAGACACACAATAAAGCATTGTATTAGTTGTACCATAACAAGTTGTTGGAATAATTTTTTTACAATATAACATTAGTGATGAGGATGGCTGAAGTTTTGCTTTCACCCCCGCCGGTCTTCCTGGCTCTACCTGGCAAACCGCCTGTTCCCTGGACTCGCTGGCTTCCGTCTTTTCAGACGTACCTGCTTGAACTCGGTCTGGCTGATGTGCCCTGCTGCTGCACTGCCTGGGGACGAGGGACAGCATGTCTTTTCCACTTTGGGACCAGCTGACATATACGCTAAAGCTGTCACTGTATGCCAGGGGCAATTTACCGCCGCATAGACCATCCTCCTCCAGTGTTTCAACTTCAGACAGCAAGGCCAGCGGCAGAAAGTCCATTCTCCAATATACAGCTGCATTGCAGGAATTGGCACTGCCACATAAATTTGGAGCACTGTATGATGAAATGATTATTGAGAAAACCTCCAGTGTGCAAGTGCGTGAGAGACTGTTACTCAAATCTGATGAGTTAACTCTGGCCAAAACTGTTCAATTTTCAATTGCCGTGCCAAGTAGAGTCTGCTGTTGCCTGTGCTGCTAAAATTACTGGGGCTCACTCTTTTGCTACAACTACTGAACTTGCAGTGCAGAAAGTCTGCAACAGGACACAAGACTTGGTCTCCCTGTCCAGCAAGTGCAGCAACTTCCTGCTGGTTTTAGACAGCGATGTGGAAACTGTGGGTCCAACAGGCATGAGTCCAGAGCTCCTGACTGCCCAGCACAAGGGAAAACCTGCAGAAACTGTAATACATTGAACCACTTTACCAGGAGGTGTCACTCCGCCGCAGCAGCAGCACCAGTAACAGGTATAATCCACACTGTGCTCTTCAACTCTACTGGCTTTAAGACTTGTGCCGTGTACCTCAGGGATGTCTGCCTTCCCCTGCTCTTGGACACTGGGGCCAAGGTGTCTCTGCTTAATTTCAACACCTACAAACAGTTTTTCTCTGACCTTCCCCTTCAGTGCCCCTCCACTGCTCGGAGTGGTTATGGACATGCTAGAATCGAAGCCCTGGTCTCCCTCCAGCTGCCAGTGCACTATGGCCCCAGGTCCCTCTAGCCTTCTTATTCCACATCACACACAAGGGGCCAACCTCCTGGGTCTCGACCTCTTCATGGGGCTCGGTTTCTCATTGACCGACAACTCTGGCATGGAGATCCTACTGATTTCCTCCCCCCAGCAACGGCAATGGCCAGCGCTGTTTGATGGCTTGGGCTGCCTCTCCGCTTTCACTCATCAACCCAAGGTCAAGCCTGTGGTGACCCCAGTGATTGAGATGCTGCACCGCATTCCACTCACCCTGCGGGACCAATTGTCAACTGAGCTGAAGGCCCTACTGGATTCTGGGATTATTGAGCCCATCAACGCTTCACCCAGGATATAAAACCTGATAGCAAAGTCGGGAGGGGGGCATGCATCTGTGTGGATCTGAGAGCTATGAACACGGACATCATCCCGGACAAATACCCGTGTCCGACAGTGGAGGAGCTCACCAACCACTTTTACGGTTCCATGGTTTTCAATAAACTCTACTTACACCAAGGCTACCTCCAGGTTCCCTTACACCCTAGCAGCAGGGATCTCACTGCTTTTCTTACACTCACTGGCGTTTTCCGCTACACCTGCATGCCCTTCGGTCTGAGCCCGGCAACCAGCTGCTTTGAAAAGAGCATGTCCTCTGTCTTCGCTGGTGTTTCGGGCGTGTCTCTATATTGAAGACATTGTGGTGCATGGCCCTAATGCCTCCATCTATGATGAGCGCCTCTGCCAGGTGTTCCACATGCTGGCCAAGCACAACCTCACGCTCAATGAGGAGAAGTGTGTCTTTTCTGTACCGAAAATCGAGTTTGTGGGGCACACGTCAGCTGCACATCTTGTCTCCTTCCTGTGAATGACTGCATACTACCTCCACTTCCTGCCGCAGTACTCAGCCATAACATCACCCTGCGTCAGCTGCTTCAGAAGGAGGCTCCCTGGGCTTGGACTGTGGACTGCCGGGAGGTTGTGTGCCTGCTGAAGCGCCAGCTCACCATTGCACCCATCCTGGCACACTTCGACCTCACAAGCCCCACCCTGGTCACCTGCGACACCTCTGCCTAGGGGCTGGGTGCCATCCTCCCCCAACTTCAGAATGGGACGGAGAAGCCAATTGCTTTCACCTCTCGAACATTGAGCCCTACCGAACAGAAGTACTCAGTTGGGGAGCATGAGGTGCTGGCGTGCATCTGGGCATGTGAACGCTGGCACATGTACCTCTATGGCCAGGCATTCATGCTCTGCATGGACCACCAGGCTCTCATAGCCCTGATGTCCACCTCAGGCACAGAACACAGACCGTTCTAGCTGTACAAGTGGGCGGCTCGCCTACAACAGTATAACCCCAGGCCGTGACAACGTGGTAGCAGACCTGCCCTCCAGAGCCGTCATTGCTCCTGACCCTGCCAGCCAGCTGGCGGACACAGATGACCTGATTCAGCTGTTGCACACTCGTGTCCAGGCTGCAGTTTCCCTCCTTGAGCTCCAGCAGGTGTTGGCGGAGGATCCCTTATTCTGTACCCTGCTCTCCTACATCACAGGTGGATGGCCCTCCCGTGTGTCTTGACGAGCTAAAACCTTTCACCCAAATCAATGAGGAGCTTTCATGCTAGAATGACACTTGTGTGGCCTGGGGTCAAGGCACAGTCATGCTGAGCGCTCTGTCGGCACAAGTGCTGGCTATGGCACACTAGGGACATCTGGGCATCATAGAGAACTTGTGTGGTGGCCTGTTATTCACCATGATGTTGAGGTGATGGTCAGGGGCTGTACGGCCTGTCTGCTTAGCGGGAAAACTAGTCAGCTGGTTCTACCACCCCTGCAACCACTGGCCTGGCTGTCCAAACCATGGGAACACCTGCAGATGGGCATCTGTGGGGATATCCATGGCGTGCCCCACCACCAATGCTTCCTCATCTATGACCTCCATTCCAAATGGCCTGAAGTCTTCTCAGTGGGCTCAGTCATCTCCCAGGCCATTCTCAACATCCTAGACATCGTCCTTGCCCGCTGGGGGCTGCCTCAGGCCATTGTCTCTGCCAAATTCTCCACTTTCCTCAATGACAAGGGGATTAAGCATATCACCCACAGGCCAATGGGTGGCTGAAATGGTTTAATAAAACCCTTAAGAATGGCATTCGAGTGCATCCATCCCAAGGTTACGTGTTCCAAACAGCTCTCCTTCAGACCCTCCTGCATTACAGAGTGACCCAGTATACTACCAGAGGGGTTTCACCAGCGCTGCTAATGTTGGGGCGAGAGCTACAATGGCCATTGGATAGGCTGCTTCCACCTCAGGCTTGCCCTCCTGCACCCGTTGCCCACACCAGGGTCTGCCAGCGCCGCATGAAGCAGTGGTTCGATAGAGCACGCAAAGCAATCCCGCCTGCCATAAGTGACTCGGACTAGGTCAGAGCTAAATGGCCTCACCGTGGAGACAAACTCCAGTCCTTCTGGTCATCCCCGCTTCATGTCAGCCACCAGCTGGGACCAGCTACTTTCCAGCTCCAGGACGTGCCCCATTGGCACGCCAGCCGGCTGCACAAAGTGCTGCCTCCGGAATCTCAACCAGTACCCTTTGGCCATCACGGAACCGGGTTCTGGCCCTCTAATGTAATTGCTGTGACCGATATGGGGGGGCCCTCACCCGGCCGGCCGGGTTCATCAGCGTCCGAGCTACCTGCAGGACTTTGTGACCTCCTTCCACACCTGAAACTCTGTGCGGGGGAAAGGGGGGGAATGTTGTGTTTAGTTCTGTTTTGTTACTGTTCATGATGTGTGTGTGTGAGTATCGTGCTGTGTGGATTGTTTGTGTTGCCGCAGGTGAGCGTGAGTGTTGGCTTTATAGCAGTGAGATACCATGCTAGAAAGAGTTAAGACACACAATAAAGCGTCCTCTTAGTTGTACCATAACAAGTTGTTGGAGTCTGAATTTTTTACAATACAACTATTATTATTTGGCATACAGTACCAAAATAAATAAAGTCAAAACAAACAAAAATAAACATGGCGATTGGTTATGCATGTTATTTCTTTATTATTATTATTATTATTATTATTATTATTATTATTTATTATTATTATTAATTATTATTATTATTATTTTATTTTTTAAGTACAGGTTTTATAAATGTCTACTACCTGTTTTTAAGGTAATTCAAATAGGCTAATAGCTCCCATCCAAATAGGCTTCCATATATTTTTAAATTTTCCATTTTCAGTTCATTGAGGACATGTTCTTTTTTTATTCCCTCAATGAAAGTCAAAACGGAGGGGTGTCGGGATCCCAGAAGTGGTACCATCCATCGAATTGTTTGTGCGTGGTAGGTGCTGATCCATCGTATCGTAACAGTTCCACATATCTGAAATCCAGAATTATATTTTAAGCTTTGTGTACAACTAAAATGTTGCTAGACGCCAGAAATAACATTAATAATATGAAAATAACTAGATTAAATGATACATTTTATTTAAAGTTTAGTGCAAAGGTTGTATGTGTATAGTCTGTGGAGGGAGGGTGGTTATTGTTAAAAAGAACGGGAATGGAAAGGACGTCCTGATGCCAGGACTTGTTGCGTACCTTCCTGGGTTTCACAGGCTCTTTACTCTTTAATGTAATTCGGCACCTTCCTTGCTTGTATCCTTGCAGAATTAGGGACATGATTGTGCACTTCGTGGACTTTGTCAATACGACCCCCCTCAACCTTAACACGACCACGACAATTTAACACGTTGTACTCTGTACACTTCCAATATGTAGTCATCAAAGTTTCCCTTTCTCTGCGATACGTGAAGCCTTCATGTACCAACAGGTGATCACCACAAGCACTCATTATGAAGTTGGGCTCCATAGCAAGGGTATTTTAGATGTGTTGCAGAAAATAACATTCAACACATGTAGAATTTGTCTACTGTGCCCCAACACATCCGGGATAAGGGGCAGATGGGGAAAAGGATGTAACGGTGCACTAGTTTCATAATTGCAGACAACAGGATGTTAAGGTACAGCATTTTTATATCACTACACTGAACAAAAATATAAACGCGACATGCAACAATTTCAAAGATTTTACTGAGTTACAGTTTATAAATTCATTAGGCCCTAATCTACGGATTTCACATGACTGAGAATACAGATATGCATCTGTTGGTCACAAATACCTAAAAAAAAGGTAGGGGCATGGATCAGAAAACCAGTCAGTATCTGGTGTGACCACCATTTGCCTCATGCAGCGCGACACATCCCCTTCAGGCTGTTGATTGTGGCCTGTGGAATGTTGTCCCACTCCTCTTCAATGTCTGTGCGAAGTTGCTGGATATTGGAGGGAACTGGAACACGCTGTCATACACGTCGATCTAGAGCATCCCAAACATGCTCTATGGGTGACATGTCTGGTGAGTATGCAGGCCATGGAAGAACTGGGACATTTTCAGCTTCCAGGAATTGTGTACAGAGCCTTGCGACATGGGGCCGTGCATTATCATGCTGAAACATGAGGTGATGGCGGCAGATGAATGGCACGACAATGGGCCTCAAGATATTGTCACAGTATCTCTGTGCATTCAAGTGGCCATTGATAAAATGCAATTGTGTTTGTTGTCTGTAGCTTATGCCTGCCCATAACATAACCCCACCGCCACCATGGGGCACTCTGTTCACAACGTTGACATCAGCAAACCGCTCGCCCACACGACGCCATACACGCTGTCTGCCAGCTGCGCTGTACCGTTGAAACCGGGATTCATCCGTGAAGAGCACACTTCTCCAGCATGCCAGTGGCCATCAAAGGTGAGCATTTGCCCACTGAAGTTGGTTATGACATCAAACTGCAGTCGGGTCAAGACCCTGGTGAGGATGATGAGAATGCAGATGAGCTTCCCTGAGACGGTTTCTGACAGTTTGTGCAGAAATACTTCGGTTGTACAAACCCACAGTTTCATCAGCTGTCTGAGTGGCTGGTCTCAGATGATCTAGCAGGTGAAGAAGCCAGATGTGGAGCTCCTGGGCTGGCATGGTTACACATGGTCTGCAGTTGTGAGGCCAGTTGGACGTACTGCCAAATTCTCTAAAACGGCGTTGGAGGTGGCTTATGGTAGAGAAATGAACATTCAATTCTCTGGCAACAGCTCTGGTGGACATTCCTGCAGTCAGCATGCCAATTGCACACTCCCTCAAAACTTGAGACATCTGTGGCACTGTGTTGTGTGACAAAACTGCACATTTTAGAGTGGTCTTTTATTGTCCCCAGCACAAGTTGCACCTGTGTAATGACCATGCTGTTTAATCAGCTTCTTGATATGCCACACCTGCCAGGTGTATGGATTATCTTGGCAAAGGAGAAATGCTCACCAACAGGGAACAAATTTGTGTCCAAAATTTGAGAGAAATAAGCTTTTTATGCACATGGAAAATTTCTGTAATCTTTTATTTCAGCTCATGAAACATGGGACCAACACTTTACATGTTGAGTTTATATTTTTGTTCAGTGTAGATATAAAAAATAATAAAAGATACAATACAATTTTAAAATGTAAAAAGTCCCTCCAGTTCTTCTTGTTTTAAATTATTATTTTTTAAATTGTCCCCCCTGCCCCCCATACGGCATTCCTCCCTGTATTTCTTAATGTTCGTTTTACTGAAATTGTATTTTAAATAAATTATTAAACATTATTTTGTTGTCCTTGCTTATCTACCACTACTTTTAAGCCTGGTCAACCCATACTGTTGTTTGCTGCTAAAATGGAATTGGCTCCATGTGGCCTTTGAAACTAAAAGGGTGTGGTAGTCAGGTCATTTACCTTTATTGTAATTCCCTAAGCCACCTGTTGCATGTTGCAAGTTTTTACCTCTTTTAACAGATTTAAGATTGTACACTACAAGCTAAAGCAGATGTACCATTTCTCCACTGGCTTTTACCATGGCAATGGAAGTAATTATTAGGGCATCAAAATGGGTAGTGGGAGGAGAACTCTTGGCTTCTGGAATGCGACTACCACCAATTTGAGCATACATGGATGACATGACAACAATGACTACAACAGTAGCCTGCACTAATTGGTTATTGGGCAAATTAACCAATAACATTGAATGGGCACGAATGCAATTCAAGCCCACTAAATCAAGGAGCATCTCTATAATTAAAGGTATAGCAGTAGATAAAAGGTTCTACATTAATAGGGAGGCAATACCAACAGTGTCCGAGAAGCAAGTGAAAAGTCTAGGGAGATGGTATGATGGGGATCTATAGAACACAGTTCATGTGGGAGAAGTTAGACAACAAGCAGTGGAAGGGTTGAGGTGCATAGACAGAAGCACTTTACCGGGCAAACTGAAACTCTGGTGTTTTCAGTTTGGACTACTGCCAAGACTGCTGTGGCCACTGACTGTGTACAAGGTTTCCTTGACAACAGTTGAGAAGCTGGAAGCTTTAATCAGTTCATACGTCAGGAAATGGTTGGGAGTTCCACGCTGCCTCAGCAGAGTGGGACTTTATGGTAAAGGAATACTGCAGCTACCAATCTCTGCTCTAACTGAGGAGTTTAAGTGCACCAAAGTCTGACTGAAAATGACATTAGTAGACTCACACGACAAATGCGTAAGGGAGGTAGCACCTGTGTTGAAAACTGGAAGAAAATGGGCGGCAGAGAAAGCTGTGGAAGATGCTAAGTCTACCCTTCGAATTGGAGATATTATGGGACAAGTTCAGCATGGAAAAGGAGGTCTTGGTCTCAGTTCCGCTCCTCCTACATGGCACAAGGCAACCCCAGCTCAACGGAGAAAGCTGGTAGTCAACGAGGTGCAAAAGCAGGAGGAGAGGATCAGTTGTGTAAAGGCCATTTCCCAGGCCAAGCAGGGAGAATGGATGAGATGAGAGAGTGTTGAACAACTTAAGATTGGCTGGCAAGACCTATGGACAATGGAACAGAGCAGGATCAGTTTCCTCATCAGATCAGCATATGATGTTCTCCCATCACCACAGAACCTAAACCTCCGGGTGGGTAAGGATCCTTTATGTCCTTTGAGTTCATCACCTGCAACATTAAGGCACATTTTGACAGGATGTAAGGTGGGTCTTAGCCTAGGATGGTTTACTTGGCATCATGACCAGGTGCTGCGATGTTTGGCCTTAGCATTGGAAGACAAGCGTAACCTGACCAATAAGTTGCCACCGGTTCCATCAAAGCATTACACACAAAAGACAATATTCCTCCATCCAGGAGATCAACCACCAAGAAAAGGTGTTAAAACCAAGCCTCGACCAGGACAACTGGAAGCTGCTAGAGACTGGAAGATACTGGCAGATGTTGGTCAACGGCTTATTTCCACCTGAGATTGCCACTACTAACCTTCGACCAGACCTTGTCTTGTGGTCTTGATCAGCACGCCTTGTTCATCTGGTAGAGTTAACAGTGCCGTGAGAGGATGCTGTGGATGAGAGTATGAGAGGAAGAAACTTCAGTATGCTCAACTAGCTGCTGAAGCAGAACGGTGAGCATGGAGAGTCCGAGTTTACCCAGTGGAGGTGGGTTGTCGAGGATTTGTGCCACACTCTACAACCCGGTTTCTCAGAGGTGTCGGGTTCATTGGCCAAGAGTTGCATCACATAGTTAACAACTTATCTGAAGCAGCAGAAAGGAGCAGCAACTGGCTGTGGTTGAGACGGAAAGATTCTGGATGGGGATCTCAAGCACAATAGAAAGAAAGTAACACTGATATACGGATAAGTAAGCTGGGCTAAGCTGAGTGGGGGATGCTGGAGGGTGATGCTGGGATGCCAGAATCACTGTTGAGCCCCCTTGAGGTGTCATGGGCTAGTCGACGAAACACAGAGGACGGAAGGTGCCCACTTGAAGACCCCAGAGATGTACCCTACTTAGCTCAATCCAGACAGTTGTCATGCTGATGCGCTGGGGAGACTGCACTGGGTTGATCCCCGGAGCCAGCATCGCAGCCGTTGTGAGTGTTGATTCACTGGAGCCAGAATTACACTTCAGCAAACACCAACTGAAGGATATCTACATCATCAGATGGAAAGCAATGCAAATGGATGTAATAGTTTTTTTTTTTCCATTTATCTACACATCCTACCCCACAACTTCCAAGTGAAAAAAATATTCTAGAAATTTGTAGAAAATTCATTAAAAATAAAAACTGAAACAGCTCGGTTGGATAAGTGTCCACCCCCCTTGTAATAGAAATCCAAAATTAGCTCAGGTGTAACCAATCACCTTCAAAATCACACACCAAGTTAAGTGGCCTCCACCTGTGTTAAATTGTAGCGATTCACATGATTTCATGATAAATTAGGCAGTTCCTGTAGGTTCCCTCTGCTGGGTAGTGCATTTCAAAGTAAAGACTCAACAATGAGCATCAAGGTGCTTTCAAAAGAACTCTGGGATAAAGTTGTTGAAAGGCACAGATCAGGGGATGGGTATAAAAAAATATCAAAGGCCTGAATATCCCTTGGAGCACAGTCAAGATGATTAAGAAGTGAAATGTATATGGGACCACAAAGACCATGCCTAGATCAGGCTGTCCCACCAAACTGGATGACCGAGTAAGAAGGACACTGATCAGGAGGCCAATGGCAACTTTGCAAGAGCTACAGGCTTTTATGGCCAAGAAAAAGGTCAAAGTGTGCATGTGACAACAATATCCCAAGCACTCCACAAATCTGGCCTGTATGGTGGGGTGGCAAGAAGGAAGCCATTACTCAAGAAACCCCACCTTGAATCCCTTTTGAAGTATGCAATAAAACACTCAGGAGATTCTGTAGCCATGTGGCAAAAAGTTTTGTGGTCTGACGAAACTAAAATGGACATTTCTGGCCTAAATGCAAAGTGTTATGTTTGGCGCAAACTCAACACAGCACATCACCCAAAGAACACATCCCTACTGTGAAGCATGGTCGTGGCAGCATTATGTTATGGTAATGTTTCTTATCAGCAGGGACTGGGGCACTTGTCAGGATAGAAAGGAAAATGAATGGAGCAAAGTACAGAGAAGTTCTTGAGGAAAACCTGCTGCCCTCTGCAAGAAAGCTGAAACTGTGATGGAAGTCATCTTTCACCATGACAACGACACAAAGCACACAGTCAAAGCTACACTGGAGTGGCTAAAGAACAAAAAGGTGATTCCACCAAGTATGGGGGGGGGGAGAGACTTATCCAATTATGATCTTTCAGTTTTGTATTCTTAATATATAATTTTTTTGTAAATAAAAACTTTTTTTCCCTTTAACATTATAGAGTATGGTGTGTAAATCCTCTTTTAAATGCATGAAACTCTGAGGCACTGACACAACAAAATGTGAAAAAAGTTCAAGGGGGTGACTTTCTATAGGCACTGTATGTGTATATAGGGGTATATATATAGAGATATATTATAGTATATATATATATGATATAGAATGATTCTATTATATATTATATATATTATATACTATACTTAATATAATAGAAATCTTTTACGATAGCAGGAAAACATTAGTACTTTGTTTAACACGAACTGAACTAGACAATTAGAAACGTTTTAACACATGAAACAAAGACTTCAATAACTTTTATATGAATAAAGTAATCTAATTTTAAACTAAGTAAAACCTCCATTCTTTCATTCTGGCATCAATTTCAACATATAGTGACATATTACAAATACAGTAACAACACTTTATTTGTGATTAGGCCATTTACAGTTACTATTCCTTACCATCTTCAATAGAAATAATGGAAGATTCAAATATAATTTCAGTTAGTTTCTGCAGGTGTATTTCCACTTTAAAATTAACAATAAGCTTTCAATAAAGAATCCAGAGACATATGTAATTGAAAACAACAGTAACAGTACAGTACTTAACTAAATATGTGTAATATGTTTATTATGAATCTGGAAAAGTCTGACTGGAATTTACTATAAAGCTGACCATACAGCTTCTTGGCAGTTTGGTAATAATAAAAGGGTAAAACCAGGGTAAAAACTCTGGTTACCAGTACATTCCCTGACCACAGCATCATCTGTAATACAGCACGGTAGATTTAGAATAATAGCACAGGGGATCAGATACTATAACACAGTACTGATATGATACCATTGTAATGAAATAGATACCAGCAGTGTTTATTGGTTACAGTCATTGTGATGCATTGAAATATATAGTACTTCAAAATATGATAATGTTAAGGTACCTACCTATGATTAAAATTGTATTGTAGCTGCCCTTTTGCTAAACTTAGATATTGCCATTGTAGAGCTTCTGCATTGCTATTGATTATAATTTGGTAAAATAAGGCATTGTGTGTCCTGAAAAACATATTTTGGTCATGGCAATGGCTTCAATTAGGGGTTTAGTATTCAAATGTAGTTTTTCTTTGCTGAATTAAATTATTTAAAATCTGACATTGCACATGTAGATAGATACATGTGGCAAAAATATAATATTATTAAGGTGTTTGTGTGTGGGGGTTTTTAAAAATAAAAAAATAAACACTTTAAAATTGGAGCAGGGCGGTGATTCTTTTTCTGGGCATGGTTTATAAAGTTTAAAGACAGCTAATAAGAGTTAGTAGAAATCAAGTTTTGTGAAAAGAAAAAAATGTAATAAAAACATTGTGTGTGTGTGTGTGTGTGTGTATATATGTATGTGTGTATATATATATATATATATATATATATATATATATATATATATATATATATATATATATACTGGCACATAATGCCTGTATCTATAGTCTCTCTTTTGTTGATTTATTTTATATATGTTAAACTTCTCAGTAGCTGTAATCATGATGCAGTGAACACTGGCAGAAGGTCCTTTATGAGGCAGTTCAAAGCATTTTCATATGTCACACATTAACTGTTCATACTATTAACAGAATAAATATGTGGTTAGAACAAAAGTGCAAGCTGAAGAAAGGGTGGTAACGATTAGCTAAACATTAAAATCAAAACTGTGTTCTAGTAACAGATTTCAAAAATAATAATCTGAAAGCTAAGTCTGCCACCTAGTGGAGTGATAGCACCGAAATAGTATTTCTTTTCCATGCTTCTGAAGGAATACACCCCACTATCAAATGATATGTATTGGCAATACAGAGGCCCTGCAATATCAATGCAATGGTTCTAATGTACAAGCGCATCTACAATAAAATTTGACTTTTTTTTCTTTTATAAATTCTTTTTGAATCAATAAACAGTGAACAATAACTTCAGTGGTAAAACCATTAAAACCTCAGGGGCATATAAGTATTTACTAGAGGAAATATTTAACTCACATTTTCAGAAAGGAAAAAACACCTTAGTTATTTTTAAATATTAGAACCAAGTAATTTATTCAAGGAGTCTTAATCACCTAATACAAGTTGTTTGTTTGTCATTTTGGAACATTGATGTTGAATTGCCTTATTTCAAGAAATAGCCTAGAAGTTAAAAGAACTGGAGTAAATGCTTTGCTCCAAATTTTGTTCTAATTTATTTTGTTAAATGATTTCAGCCCTGCCAAAATGCTATCATACTTGACTTTGGAGTTGATATAAGAACATAAGAACATAAGAACATAAGAAAGTTTACAAACGAGAGGAGGCCATTCGGCCCATCTTGCTCGTTTGGTTGTTAGTAGCTTATTGATCCCAAAATCTCATCAAGCAGCTTCTTGAAGGATCCCAGGGTGTCAGCTTCAACAACATTACTGGGGAGTTGATTCCAGACCCTCACAATTCTCTGTGTAAAAAAGTGTCTCCTATTTTATGTTCTGAATGCCCCTTTGTCTAAACTCCATTTGTGACCCCTGGTCCTTGTTTCTTTTTTCAGGCTGAAAAAGTCCCTTGGGTCGACACTGTCAATACCTTTTAGAATTTTGAATGCTTGAATTAGGTCGCCACGTAGTCTTCTTTGTTCAAGACTGAACAGATTCAATTCTTTTAGCCTGTCTGCATATGACATGCCTTTTAAGCCCGGAATAATTCTGGTCGCTCTTCTTTGCACTCTTTCTAGAGCAGCAATATCTTTTTTATAGCGAGGTGACCAGAACTGAACACAATATTCAAGATGAGGTCTTACTAGTGCATTGTACAGTTTTAACATTACTTCCCTTGATTTAAATTCAACACTTCACAATGTATCCGAGCATCTTGTTAGCCTTTTTTATAGCTTCCCCACATTGTCTAGATGAAGACATTTCTGAGTCAACAAAAACTCCTAGGTCTTTTTCATAGATTCCTTCTCCAATTTCAATATCTCCCATATGATATTTATAATGTACATTTTTATTTCCTGCGTGCAGTACCTTACACTTTTCTCTATTAAATGTCATTTGCCATGTGTCTGCCCAGTTCTGAATCTTGTCTAGATCATTTTGAATGACCTTTGCTGCTGCAACAGTGTTTGCCACTCCTCCTACTTTTGTGTCGTCTGCAAATTTAACAAGTTTGCTTACTATACCAGAATCTAAATCATTAATGTAGATTAGGAATAGCAGAGGACCTAATACTGATCCCTGTGGTACACTGCTGGTTACCACACTCCATTCTGAGGTTTTTCCTCTAATCAGTACTTTCTGTTTTCTACATGTTAACCACTCCCTAATCCATGTACATGTGTTTCCTTGAATCCCAACTGCGTTCAGTTTGAGAATTAATCTTTTGTGCGGGACTTTGTCAAAAGCTTTCTGGAAATCTAAATAAACCATGTCATATGCTTTGCAATTATCCATTATCGATGTTGCATCCTCAAAAAAATCAAGCAAGTTAGTTAGGCACGATCTCCCTTTCCTAAAACCATGTTGACTGTCTCCCAGTACCCTGTTACCATATAGGTAATTTTCCATTTTGGATCTTATTATAGTTTCCATAAGTTTGCATATAATAGAAGTCAGGCTTACTGGTCTGTAGTTACCTGGTTCAGTTTTGTTTCCCTTTTTGTGGATCGGTATTACGTTTGCAATTTTCCAGTCTGTCGGTACCACCCCTGTGTCAAGAGACTGCTGCATGATCTTGGTTAGCGGTTTGTAAATTACTTCTTTCATTTCTTTGAGTACTACTGGGAGGATCTCATCCAGCCCAGGGGATTTGTTTATTTTAAGAGCTCCTAGTCCCTTTAACACTTCTGCCTCAGTTATGCTAAAGTTATTTAAAACTGGACAGGAACTGGATGACATGTGGGGCATGTTGTCAGTATCTTCCTTTGTAAAAACTTGTGAAAAGTAATCATTTAACATATTTGCTATTTTTTTTTCTTCATCTACGATTTTGCCATTTGTATCTCTTAAACATTTAATCTCCTCTTTGAATGTTCTCTTGCTGTTGTAATATTGGAAAAACATTTTGGAATTGGTTTTAGCTCCCTTAGCAATGTTTATTTCTATTTCTCTCTTGGCCTTTCTAACTTCCTTTTTGACTTGCGTTTGCAGTTCTGTGTACTCTTTCTGCGTACTTTCTTTTTGGTCCTTTTTTAATGCTCTGTAAAGTGTCTTTTTTCGCTGAATATTTTTTTTAATTGATCTATTAAACCATTTTGGCAATTTAGTTTTACATTTAGATTTGTCTACTTTAGGGATATAATTGTTTTGTGCCTCTAGTACTACATTTTTGAAGAACAACCATCCTTCTTCTGTGGGTGTTTTCTCTATTTTACTCCAATCTACTTCTGTTAGTCTCTGTTTCATACCTTCATTGTTTGCTTTTCTAAAATTGTAAACCTTAGCTTTAGTCATTTCTTTTGGGAATTTAAAAAACAGCCAATTCCTTTCTGGGTAAACGATAGCTGATTACATATAGAAATGTACAGTGCCAGGAAATCCACCTGGATTACATCAGCCAATTATATTTAAGGGTAACTCAATGCAAACATGGATAGGAAGGTAATGTTATTTAGGGTTGTTTCCCCAGCACTGTAAAAAGCTCTACAAATTATAGCTGTGGCAGGGTATAGATTGATCAGATCAATCCCTTAGTTTATTTGGTGCAATAAATTGATTCTTTACAACAAATTCCATAACCAACTATATTGTTTTACCACCATCTCTGATATTGCTCTTTCTAACTTTCTTTGGAATTCCAAATAGTAGAGTTTGGATAAACAAATGTCACAAAGGCTCTGATCATCAGCATAGCTGGCCGTGGAATGCCTAATTACACTGGTCAGAGTCAGAAGTAGATTTTGTTTTTCACTGCACTTTTCGTATACAGTAAAACCTATAAATAAAGGATACATCAAATAAACTTGGAGATACCTGTCTCTCTTACTAATATATACACCTTAGGTGTCTTTATCCAAGGTGACTTACAGAGACTGGGGTTTGTGAACTATACAACAACGTCTCACCCGAAAGACAGAGGTTAAATGACTTGCTCAGGTCACACAGTGAGTCAATGACTGAGTCAGGATTTGAAGTGGGGACCTCCTGGTTACAAGCCCCTTGCCTTTTACCACTGGACCACACTGTCACCTGCATTGTGTTATTGCTTAATTTACTAATATCACTAAATACATTAAAAGTGCAGTTATGAAAGGTGGGTACATTTTAGGCAGATCTATTGGAATCTTTGACCTCTAGAGGCAGTAAAATACATATAAAAAATACCAAAAAAAAACCTCCACTGGGGTAAATGCATTGGCTGTATAAAGGTATGATAGCTACAAAAAGAGCCATCACACTAAAGGATGAAATACAGATATGATGTAAAAATGACATCTCTAACCAGACACAGCTTGTATGTAAACACTTCTTCACTCAAGTCCTTTTTAAATCACACCAGTATTGACTTTTACAGACAATAATCACAATCACTGTACATAAACTTCTAGAAGTGACGAGGGCTGCAGATAAACACCTCTTTCAGTTCTCTCCGTGTCCCAGCAGATGGCACCAATGTAGCAGTGTTGTAATGGAAGGCAGTCCAAGTCGATCCTCTCCAGGAATGTTGCTCAGGTTAGACACAAGTCAACACAGTGCACACTACTGGGGTAACTGGCATGTTATATTTTTATGAGAAATGTATTATGAAGGAGTAACCTTAACTATCATTTATAGAGGGTTACCATGCCTCATATTCACATGTTTGCAGTTTATCATGCATATGCTATGCATTTACCATGCTTGGTTATAATGCTTTATCATACTTATCAGTGATTTGCCTTTTTTTTTAAAAAAAAAAAAAACTCTTTTCTGAGCTTGTGCTACATTATTTTGTATTATTTTAGCAAATAAGAAGAATGAATGAACTGCTCTTACCCACAACTCACCTACAGTTTTTGGTTAATAGTGTGTATATATATATATATATATATATATATATACTTATATATATATATATATATATATATATATATATATTCCCTTTAGATAATGTTTCTTTTCACGTGACTCAATGTAGGGTGTTAAAAAAAAGCTTATTGTTAAGTGTAATTGAGAGAAGGGACAGCCCCGGCACTATGCTACTTACATTACTGTATAAAGTCAGCCTTTTCTTGCTTGTACTGACATCAACCTGCCTCCACCTCCCCCTTCTCCACCTTTACAGCTGCCGGCAGGCTTACGTGTGGGACTCTGACCGCCATAAAAATATCTATCAAGCAATCATCACACTAAACCCAGTGGGCAAGGGGCCAAATATTCTTTCATCATAAGCGCATACTACTGTCTGCAGGCATCTATTGTCTATTGTTTTTGCATTCTGTTCAATAAAATTATATTTCTACAACATCTGGGCTCTTTGTCTTGATCTCCTAAATATATGTCTTGTTCAAACGTCCTTACTTTCTACACATCATTTTGATGACAGTAATAAAACACATGTTATAAAATCATGTTTTTTTCTTAAATCTTTATTTGCAAGCCTTGCTTGCAGTGTTGCTCTTCCTTAGTCATTTCAACTTGAGAGCAAGCTGTTCCCATCCCTTCAGCACCTTATCTCCTGCCATTAAAAGATATGGTGCTTCTCATTATTGACTGACATGCTTTGTAGCCAGTAACTTGCTTTGACACCAAAGACACTGCAGATGTTAAATGACTTTCTTTAAACTAGTGTAGTATCAGATGCCATGTTTTATATTGAAAATCCATCTTTGCTGTACCAAGTGTTTCTTTCAAAACTGCACATTTGAGACTGAATATACAGACGTGCGCAAGAGACATGACATGAAAAATACATTAGATTACTCAAGTAAACTAATTAAGGTGCAAATGTTTTTTAATATATATATATATATATATATATATATATATATATATATATATATATATATATATATATATATAGATAGATAGATAGATAGATAGATAGATAGATAGAGATTGCTTTATTTGTGGTTGAGATATTTTAGAAAAACATTTTTAAAATTTTTAAAAAGCACTGATTATAATAAGAAAGAAATGTTTATTTTTTAGTACTTTTTTCTAGCACAGTTCATCATTTTAGAGAGAAGCTCCCTCTGGTGTATAATAACAGCAATGACAATTACATGCAAGCATATGAAAATAAACACTTATGGTATGTATAAAAATGTAATTGAGTGCTGACAGTTTGTCTAAATTCACAACAAAGGTTAAAATGGGAGTGAGTGTTATATATTATGGCTGAGAACCACGACTTTCCAGCAACTCCTTTGGAACACGATGTAACATTAAACAAATGTCCTCACACCCTGCTGGGACATAGTTGGACATCTGGCCCATGTAACGGGAGAGTATTCTGTTGTGCCATTAACACCACTTCTGATAGCATCTGTTGTTTCTCAGAGATACCCTACTCAAGATAAACTAGGACTCATTGTCTACTGTGCCAAAGAGATTAGAATACAAGATGACATGACTGCAGGGGACAAGGATCTCCCTTTTAAATTATTTAAGGGAGATGTTGTATTAATGCACAAAATACAGTCCAGGTTTTTTTTTTTTTTTTTTTTTTTTCTGATGTGTGATAAAGGTTGCCATGGAGAAAGTTATTTCTCTTTCAATGGAATGACAACCATTACCGAATGGGACGAGCCCTCTCTGACCACAAATCACTAAGCATATATAAAAAAGCTGCCCTATCAGGGCCCTACTGTGGACGGTCTCACAGTCGCATATTGTCATTTTCTCTCTCACTTCACTGAGACAGGTCACAGATTGCTTTGTTCTTTCTTTGCCCGAATTTGGCTGGTTTGTCAGGCTTTTTACTGTCAAATTTGACTTTTCCACCATAGAATCAAGCTTTCAAGCATTTTTGAGAGTGCTGCTACCTTATTCTTGCGACAGTTTACTGACTAGAACTGATTTCAACCCCTCTTTGGGAGATTGGCAAGCTGCCATTACTCTCTTTTCACTGCACAAGGCTTTGTGTAGTTTTCAGATACGGTGTTGAGAACTGTTCTGGCGCTGTAAGGAGACCCCGCAGGCTCGCGGCGTCATCCTCTACGCTGATTTAATCAGCCACGGCGATCAAAAAAAAAGAAAAAAAAAAAACAGCTTGTGCCTAGTTCCCCTCTCAAGTGTCAGGCTCTCCTAGCGCGGCTGCGCTTGCCCTTGGCGACCATGCCGACTGAATCGGCTGCATACCCCAGCATCGACACTGGTTTTCCATCCAACCTTGAAGCTGAGAAAAACAGTGCCAACCCAGAGTCTGCACCCTCAGCCTCCAGTCTCTGCTGCATAGTGCAGGAGCCCAAGAAGCGGGTTTAGGCACATTCCCCACTATTGGGGACACGGTCACGGTATTGGTGCAAGGTTCCAACTTCACTAAGGGGGTTAAGGACCCAACCTGTCCATCTAAGCCTTGCAGGACAATGGATGCCATGCTAAGTAAAGCGTACACATCGGCAGCACTGTCAGTTAGAGCTGCGAATGCCATGGCTATACTGGTGCTCTACCAGACCCAGTTAGTAGAGAGGCTCCAGGCGGTGGCAAAGGCAATGACTGACCTAATGGGGGAGTTAAGCCAGGCATCAGGGAGGTCGCTGGCGGCAATTGTGGCCACTCAATGGCATTTATGGCTGATGCAAGCCAAGGTCGTGGAGACTGAGAGGGTGGTGATACTGGATGCCACAGACATTTGCGGCAACCAATGTTGTGAGCCTTGACAGGTCCCACAAGTCCACGGAGGTTGCCTCCAAATTCTCGCGCCTTGTGGCTTACCATCAGCGCCCAAGGTGGCATTCACAGCCTACTAGGCAAAAGGGCCTGAACACCATCCTCCACCCCAGAGCAGACAGGCAGGCAGAGGCAGAGCTGGTGGCAAGGGACCACCACTGGCCAGGGGTAACCGGTACTAAGAAAGACCCGCCCCCTCCCAAGCCCAAGGGAGACTGGCCATGAGGGACCCTGCCTGCCACCAAACCCCTCCACAACCGGACTGACCAACGACAATGATCCATAGCAAGGCTACACCCAGGACTCCTGGGTGCTATCGACAATGAGAAATGGATACGCTCTACAATTACGCATAGGTCCGCCACCCTTCAAGGGTGTATTCCTCATCACCGTCGAACCAGCAAAAGCGATACTCCTTCAAAAGGAGATCACCAATCTTCGACAGAAGAATGCTGTACGCTTGGTAAGTCCAAGCGATGCCCTCAGCAGCTTTTACTCCAGGTACTTCCTGGTGCCCAAAAGGGACGGTAGTTTCAGACCAATTCTGGACCTCAGGATCGTCAACTTGTTCCTCAAACAGAGGAAGTTGAATATGTTGACAGCACAGCGTATCCTCCAGTCCATCCAACCAGGCGACTGGTTCATATCGATCAACCTGCAAGACGCCTACTTTCACGTCCCAATCCATCCCGCGCACAGAAAATATCTGCGCTTCTCCTTTCAAGGTAATGCGTACAAATTCTGCGTGCTGCCATTTGGTCTCTCGCTGGCGCCCCGCACATTTTCAAAGTGGATGGATACAGCACTGGCTGCACTCAGGCTGCGGAGTATTCGGATCCTGAATTATCTGGACAATTGGCTAGTTTGCTCGCATTCTGAAAAACGCAGTGGAGCGTACAAAACAGGTTAAAGATCATGTGACGAATTTAAGGCTCTCAGTCCACAGTGTTCTTGGGGATCAAATTGTGAGCATGCTTGCCTAACTGTCAGAAGACAGGATTCAGTCATTGGAGGCCACACTCTCCCTATTCAGAGAGGACGCTCTCCTACAGGTCAAAGTATATCAAAGGTTGTTGGGGCAAATGGCAGCCGCCTCGAGAATCCTTCCACTAGGGCTGCTGAGAATGCACCCACTTCAAGCTTGGGTAAATACGCTCAAGGTGTGGTGGCTCCGTCCTGGCACTCTGCACTTCGGATGTCCCCTCGAATCACCTCACAGAAGGGAAGTGATCACTACAGACGCCTCCAGCCTGGGCTGGGGAGCAGTCTGGAACGGGAGAGGAATAAGAGGTTAGTGGAAGGGACATTGGCAGCGAGCACACATAAATGCCCAAGAGCTGCAAGCAATGAACCTGGCGTTATCTCTTTTTTGCCAGCAGTTAGTGCACAAACATGTGCTGGTCCAGACAGACAGTACTACAGTGGTAGCCCCACCAAGGCGGCCTGCGCTCCCCGGGCCTTCACCACGCAGTGGTACAGACTCCTGTCCTGGCGCACAGAAACTTCATCCTCACCTCCCCCGTGTGGACAACAAGGCAGCAGATGTCCTGTCCAGAAGAGATCCAGGCAGCTCGGAATGGAGACTGCATCCTCAAGTGGTGAAACAGATTTGGGAGAGGTTTCGACCTACATGAGTCGACCGCTTTGTCACAGCCAAGTCCACTCATTGCCCCCTATGGTTCTACATGGAGAGAGACAGGGTCCCCCTGGGAGTAGATGCGCTAGCTCACCCCTGGCCACAGGGGCTCTTGTATGCGTTCCCTCTGCTACCATTATTACCCCTGACACTAGAGAGGATCAGAGTGGAGAGAGTACAGGTTTTGCTGGTTGCACCCAGATGGCCGAGACGCCCCTGGTTTGCTCTCCTCTCCAACATGTTGTCGAGTCAGCCGTGGCAGCTCCCACCTTACAAGGACCTCCTGAGCCAAGCGAAGGGGTTATTATGGCACCCAAACCAAGCCCAGCTCCAACTCTGTGTCTGGCCTTTGAACGTAGCCATCTATTCAGACAAGGTTTGCCAGATGAGGTAGTAGAAACACTACAGTCTGCTAGGACGCCGAGCACTAGAGCCCAGTACTTATATAAATGGAAAGTTTTCCAAGATTGTTACCTTGCCGAAGGTCACGATCCTGTGATCTGCCCTATTGAGATGATATTAACCGTCTTACAACACTTGTTTGAAGCAGGAAAATCAGCGTCCACTTTGAAGGAATACCTGGCAGCAATATCAGTGTGCCATGACAAAACTGACTTGTGTCCCCTGGGACACATTTCCTGGCAGTGCAACTGGTACTGCAGGTCCTTATGGGTCCCCTATTTGAGCCCATGGCATCAGCAGAACTGCGCCCTGTTTCATTGAAGGTGGCGTTTTTAATAGCCATTACATCTGCCAGACGAGTAAGTGAGCTTCATGCGCTGTCCATTGATGACACATGCATGGCTTTCAAAGGAAATGACTCGTGGGTAACATTAATAACAAATCCATCCTTTTTGCCAAAGGTGGTACCCTCATTCCATATTAACCAACCAGTGGTTTTGGAAAATGTCAGACCTCCCCCGCATGAGTCAGAGAAGGACCGTAGACGCTATGCCCTGTGCGGGCTCTGCACTGTTATTTGGATAGGACGGCGTCCTGGAGACAGTCCAACCAGCTGTTTGTCTGCTATGAGTCCCGCTCTAGAGGTCAGGCCCTATCGAAGCAGCATAGCGCACTGGCTGACAGATGCTATACGCTTGGCGTATGAACAGACGGACTCCCCCTTACCGGGGGATATTACGGCCCATTCTACCAGGTGCCAAGCAACTTCATGGGCTTTTCTTCATGGCGCCTCCTTAGATGAGTTATGCAATGCTGTTACGTGGATAGGTAGTCACACATTTGCATGTTTTTACCACCTTGATGTTACAAACCGAACGAAACCCTCTCTGCGCTCTAGGGTGTTGCAGGAGGCATCCCCTTAGGCGTCATCTGGGCCATTCGGCAATGGTTATCATTCTCTTTCAGGGAATCAGGGTTATGGTAATAACCTAACGTTACCATCCATCAATTTCTGTTCTGACTTACAGTACTTTCAAATTACTAGACATTTGCTATTGCAGATAAAATGTACCTACCCTGCTGAGTTTCTGTAAAACCAATTGTTTTTGGCATAATGGCAGAATGTGATTAAGTGTCCTAAAAGTTCACCTGATGCAGATGCCAGGTGTGGTCAAAATATTACATCCCAAACCATGCAATATCCTTTATATAAATGATTTATCTTGAAACATTTTGTTTGTTTGTTTGTTCTTTTTTAGTTTTTTATATATAGCAAAAATAAACAGAATTTTGAAGACAACAGGGGTCATGTCCGTCTTTTAAATGACATGGTGAGTGTTCGGTCGATAATATTATATATAATAATATTATAATATTATAACATATTTTTGATACAAATGTTATATAACAGAACGAAACCGGTCGTGCAGCATTAATTTCGTACTACCTCACGTGAGTGCATGTATGACTTTTTCTTTATATATATATATATATATATATATATATATATATATATATATATATATATATATATATATATATATATATATATATATATATATATATATATACACACAGTGCCTATAGAAAGTCTACACCCCCTTGAACTTTTTTTCACATTTTGTTGTGTCAGTGCCTCAGAGTTTCATGCATTTAAAAGATTATCTACACACCATACTCCATACTGTTAAGGGGAAAAAAGGTTTTATTGAGAAAAAATTATATATTAAAAATACAAAACTGAAAGATCATAACTGGTTAACTCTCCACCCCCTGAGTTAATACTTGGTGGAAGCACCTTTGGTAGCAATTACAGCTGTGAGCCTGTTTGGATAGGTCTCTACCAACTTTGCACACCTAGATTTGGCAATATTTGACCAATCTTCTTTACAAAACTGTTCAAGCTTTGTCAAGTTCCTTGAGCAATATTCAAGTCATTCAAGTCACAAATTTTTGATTGGATTTAGGTTGGGGCTCTGACTGGGCCACTCAAGGACATTTACCTTTTCGTTCCTTAGCCACTCCAGTGTAGCTTTGGCTGTGTGATTTGGGTCGTTGTCATGCTGAAAGGTGAACTTCCATCCCAGTTTCAGCTTTCTTGCAGAGGGCAGCAGGTTTTCCTCAAGGACTTCTTTGTATTTTGCTCCATTCATTTTCCCTTCTATCCTGACAAGTGCCCCAGTGTTTTTTTGCATACTTCCAACAGGATTCAAGGTGGGCTTTCTTGAGTAATGGCTTCCTTCTTGCCACCCTACCATACAGGCCAGATTTGTGGAGTGCTTGGGATATTGTTGTCACATGCACACTTTGACCAGTGTTGACCATAAAAGCATGTAGCTCTTGCAAAGTTGCAGTTGGCCTCTTGGTAGCCTCTCTGATCAGTCTCCTTCTTGCTCGATCATCCAGTTTGGAGGGACGGCCTGATCTAAACAGGGTCTTGGTGGGGCCATACACCTTCCACTTCTTAATAATCGTCTTGACCGTGCTCAAAGGAATATTCAAGGCCTTTGATATTTTTATACCCATCCCCTGATATGTGCCTTTCAACAACTTTGTCCCAGAGTTCTTTTGAAAGCCCTTGGTGCTCATGGTTGAGTCTTTGCTTTGAAATGGACTACCCAGCAGAGGTAACCTACAGGAACTGCTGAATTTATCCTGAAATCACATGAATCACTACAATTTAACACAGGTGGAGGCCACTTAACTTGGTGTGTGATTTTGAAGGCAATTGGTTACACCTGAGCTAATTTAGGATTGCTATTACAAGGGGGGGGGTGGACACTTATCCAAGTTATTTCAGTTTTTATTTTTAATTAATTTTCTACAGATTTCTAGAATATTTTTTTCACTTGGAAGTTGTGGGGTAGATTGTGTAGATAAATGAAAAATTAGATATAGTGCTGCCCACAGACATACAGTTTGTAAAACACTTAAAACATCTCTGAGTTGAAATTTATTCATCTTTACATACGACTGTAATCATTAACTTTAATAAGATATTCAGACAGGTGGAGGATGATCTAAACAAATGGACACAACTCCCTAACTCATAATAAAAATGAATATTCTTCCACGTATAAATTTCTTCAGTTCGATACTTTCACTCCCTTCCCGGTGGGTTATTGGGACAAATTGCATTCAGTGATCTCCAAGTTTCTGTGGAGAGGGAAGCCACGCATTAAATTCCATACATTACATTGTAAAAAATCCTCAGGAGGACTGTCTTTGCCAAATTTCAAATTTTACTTCTGGTCTTTTGTGTTGAGATTGATTAGTCTGGCTTGATGCTAATACTCTTGCATCGTGGCGACAATTAGAAGAAAACTTAGTATCACCTATTAGACTACAAGACTTGGTTTATTCTGAGATTCCCTTTAAACAATGAAAATTCCGTTTTCCACCCATAATTTCTTATTTGATCACAGTGTAGCATTTCGTGGAAAAGCACACTAAATCACAAATGAAGTAGTCTCCTCACTCGCCTATCTGTCATAATACTGCACTCTTATCGGAGTGAAAAGGAGGTTCATACTCTAGCAGACATTACTAAAGACAACTACCTATCTACATTCCAGGACTCACAGCTTCGTTATAATCTTCCAGGTACCTCTCTTTTTTTTTTTTTTTTTTTTTTTTTTACTTATGTCTTCGTTCTGCAATGCGTGCCTATGGTGTTCCCTCGGGGACAGAGCTTTCATCATACTTTCATGACATGTTGAACACAGAGGGTAAAACAAAAGGACTGGTGTCTACACTTTATACTCACTTATTAAGAGCCTTGTATAAACCATTGGTGATAAATACTATCTGGAATAGGGACCAAACTTCTGCAAATGAAAACATTTGCTGGGATACTGTCTGGGATAATCTATGCTGTGCTTCTAAAAACCCTAATCACCAGCTGATCCCTTTTAATTTTATTCATAGAATATACCTAACTCCTTGGAGATGATTCCAAATTAAACTTTCTCATACCCCATAGTCCCCATGTTGGGATTGGGTTTGCACAACTTTATCCACGATGCTCGGGAAAGTCATTCCTGGCTCTCCTTTGGTCGTTCTGTTAAACGATGACTCTTCACTTGATCTGTCACTACAACAAAGTCGGATTTCGCTGGCTGGTCTTACTGCTGTTGCTGCAAAAAAGTTAGCACTGTGATGGCAGCCTCCGCATTCCCTTCCCTGGTGCCAGTGGTCACTTACATTCCTTGACATCGTTTATATGGCGCTTTCTATTGCTTGGGTCCTTGGGGCCAGGGAGGGAACGGTATAGCAGCAGATGCCATTAAATCACTGATTAATTAGCCTTCAGTTGCTAATATCTGATACAGACTCTCAGGGTCCTATGTGGGATGGGATGGGATGGGATGGGATGGGATGGGATGGGATGGGGTAGGGGTTGCTAATATCACTCCCTGGGGAAATGATGGATGGTATGGGGGATGGGTGGGGGGTTGCCATCTAGGGAAAGGGGGGAGGGCATGGGGGGAGAATGGGAATGTTCTTTTGTTACATTTTGAGGTATTATGTATATCGCATTTCTCAAATAAAAATTGGATGACAAAAAAAGAAATTAGTCCTACTGAAAAATTGTTTCGTTTTATATTTTATTTATGACCTGTTTAATGGTCACAATCAGTGTAAAACCAATAGTTGCTTGTTCTTGCAGTTCTCTTGTTGCACATTTTTGTGCAGAATGTGTGGATTTTTCTTTTATTATTATTATTATTATTATTATTATTATTATTATTATTATTATTATTTATTATTATTTTTATTTTTTTGCCTTTCCCACATGACTAGTGGATAGAAAAGTACATTTCAAACCCTGTAATCATTTTTGAAAAATCAGATCAGCGTGCACAGTAAATCAAGATGGTCTTCAGGTTAAATAATAAGTTGATTTTTGCACATTAAAAGCCCTTTTTTTTTAAATCCATCAATTTATTTGATATAGTGCCTTTCATGACAATGTCATGCGAAAGCGCTTCACAGGAAAAATAAAAAAATACAAAGTACAATGTCATAACAAATAAAACAGGATTACAAACATTAAAAAAACAATTAAAAAACATTAAAACTTTATTTACCAAAAGCTAGGAAAAACAAATGTCCTTTAAGCAATGTTTTTAATTTCACAGCTAGTGGCAACAAGTTCTAAAGTTTAGGAGCACTGATGGAGAAACTCCAAATCTCCCAGAGTGATATTCCTGGTCAAGGGAAGAGCTAAAGGGATGGAAGGTGGTGGGAACCCCAGCCATCATGATTCTGGTCCCCAAATGTTGCCAAATTACTCTTGACTGGCTTGACTAAAGCAGGCTCTTGGAAATTATAGGAAATTCACTAAAATAAATAAAGCCATACAAATAAAATCATTGTCTTAGTTTTTAAAACATTATTTGGACATACAGTAACAATGCCCAGGGCTCAAATTATAATCGATATATGAAATTGTTATATTTATTATTATAATACGTTATTATTCATGAGAATATTTCTTATGTGACAGTAGTAATGGCTTTATTATTATTATTATTATTATTATTATTATTATTATTATTATTATTATTATTATTATTTTTATTTATTTATTTATTTATTTTTTGCATTCATAAAACTTCACATACTCAGACAAAGCTTTAAAACTCTGAAGGATTCAATTTTAATTTACAGCGTGAAATGATAGGTAGCGTTATAGTTTACTAAGCAGTACTTGTTGTGTGGCGCAAGACAATCACATAGCTGCAGGATACATGGGTTTAGCGCTGTGATGCGCATGTTTACCAAGGAGAAGAAAGATAAACCAAGACTATGCCATACAGAGCCCTCCCCACCAATCACCATACAGTGTGGCTTCACATACTGAGACAGAGGCCCAGAAACCTGACAGTCAGACTGAGCTACAGTATTATATGTATTATGAAATCCAAGCAGGTGGGCCTCTGACCCTTTGAGGTCGGTCAGGCATCAGATGTGGAGCAGGAGGGCCTCCCACATCCAGGTCCCTCGCAGCTTGTGGTTGCCAAGAGAATGGCGTTAGGCTATTACCCCCCATCAGAGTTGCAGTTGGAGCGGGAACCTCGTGCAGATGATTTGTATGACCCATTCTGAAGGCAATAGGTAGCTGGCTCTTGTTCCCCACCTGAAGTGGGGAGGACCAATGGGGTTGCAGTTTGCTGCGGCGACGGTCGTACTTAATGCGCACCTAGTCAGATTCCTTCAAAGTTGGCCACTTCACTTTGTGAGTTTGGCCATACTGGGGCTTTGTCTCATACATTAAAGACCTTAGGTGGCCAACCCTGTCTGATGTAAATGCGAAGAGTCTCAAACAGCATCCCCACTGTGGTGCTTGCTGCAACTCTTGCATGGAGACAAAAGTGTTTAATTGGCCTTCCAGCAGTTGCACCAATTCCTGTTCGTCTATTGCTTGATGTACTGGTGGTTGTGTTAAAACAGCCCACAAGAGGAAATCAGCAACAGTGTTTTGGCATCCTGGGGTGAACTCCTGGGTGAAGTGATACTGATCAAGGTGATCAGCCCACTTGAGTAGCCGCAGCGGTTTGTGTCCTGAAGCCGTAGCGGTGTGGCCAGTAATGCAGCGAGGGCTTGATGATCTGTCCTTAGTGCAAAGGCTCAACCATAGAGATACAGGTGCTAACACTCGCATGCCCATATGCATGCTATTGCCTCCCTCTACCCCACAGAATACTTCTGTTCTGCAGGCGTGAGGGCACTAGATGCGAAAGCCATTGGTTTTTCAACACCTTTGTGCAGCTGCGACATAACGGCGCTGAGTGCCACTCCAGAAGCATCACAAGTAACCACAGTGGGGGCAGAAAGACTGAAGTGTGCTAGCGTTAGAGGGGATGTGAGCTGGCACTTTATAGTGAATACTGTTTGATGACCAGTTCAGTCCCATGGTGTGTCCTTTTTCAACAGTTGATGTAGCGTTGCCCTGGTGGAGGCACGCTGCGGGAGAAAACGGAAATAGTAGGTCGCCATGCCCAGGAATGAGATTAGCTGGGGGACAGGCTGTGGATCTAGGAGATTCAGACTGGCCTCCACATGAGACATATTGGTATGATGCCACAGCTGAAGAGTTTGTACCCCACAAACTCAATTTCAAGGACCCCAAACACACATTTCTCAGCGTTGAGTGTGACGTGATGCAAAGACAGTTGGCACTCTGAAACACTTGCAGCAGACAGGTGTCATGCTTTGCCTGGGTAGCGCTGTTCACCACAATGTCGTCCAGGTAGATAGAAACACTTGGAATGCCAGCCAGACTGAGCGTCATAATTTTCTGAAAACACCTGGGTGCCGAGCAGAGATCAAAAGGCATGTGTTTGTACTGGAATACTCCCATGTGAGTGACAAACACTGTGAGGTCCCTGCAGAGATAGTTTTGGCGCAAGTCCAGTTTGCTGAAAACAACAGAACCATGGAAATGAGTTGTGAGTCCCTCAGCTGTCGGCAATGGGTATTTGTCTGGTACAATCACTTTGTAAACAGCACAGAGGTCCACACACACATGCAGTTTTTCACTTTTCTTGTGAGCAATAACTAGATTGGACACCCAGAGAGATGCATTGATTGGCATGATGTGATGCGCTGTAAGGGTTGAATTATGAGCGAGATTGCCATGTTGACTGTTAGCTGGTGTATAAAGTCTGTAAAGCATATAAGTCTGTCAAACAGTGCTGAAAATTGTTGATGCCAGGGGATGGAGACATGAAGAACATCCATGCCAGCCGAGTCCAAGAGCTTAAACTCAGAGTGTGAAACAAGTCCGGTCCCATCAAATTAGAGCCATCATGCTAGATAAAAGAGAGTGGTAGATGCAGAATTTGTTTTATAGCACTGTGGCAAAGTGGCTGGTGAAGGGGGAACAGGTGTAGCGGTGATGCGGTGCAGGAGTGACAGGCAGACAATTGTAATCCGGTGAAAAGTGCTTTTATTGTATTCCAGGACTGGTGACCGTAAAATAATAAATCCCCGGCAATATACAACAATGTGTAAAGCACGGGAATAACAAAACAGGGCACAGTCCCAAACAAAAACGAACACAAGGTCACCAGTGCTGGGTGAGTGCAGTCGTACTGGTGGTGAGTGCAAACACGGGTATTTTCGTGACGGTAGTGCAGTGGTGATCCGGATAGTGCTGACCGTCGGCGACAGCTCCAGATGTTTGCTTTAACTGTCTGGTGGTGCAAAAACACGGGCAATTACAACACAGACAAACACAACACAAAACACGTAAAACATCTTTCTTTTTTATGAGAGCTCCTCTCTCAGTCCTTCTCTCCACCGAGCTTTACCCAAAACAAAAGAAAAGATCAGCATTACCCTGGCCCCTATATGTAATCCCGCATGACATCTTGGTAAACGGTTGCAGCTGCCTTATTGCTTGTAGCTGCTCCTCGTTTACCTTTCAGGTCAATACGGTCTTACAACAGAGTCTTTCTTCTTTCCAGGCTGACCGACTTCCTGGTCCCGGAAACTAACTGTCAGGCCAGCCCTTCCAGATACTTCTCCTCCCGTTCTTTAGCAACCCCACAGGTCGGAGGAAGATTTATCACCCAAACTCATTATCTTTCTGTCACATATCCCACCGCTCAGAGTGGAGCCGAAGGAACATTCGGCTAAATCTACCTTTCCCATTACTCCCCCCTCCCGGGAAAAATAATCCGCATTTTGGTGGTCTTTCCCTGCCCGGTGTACCATATAGTGCATGAAGGGCTGCAATGCCAGATACCACTGAGTTATCTGGGCATTGCTATTCTTCATTGTGCTTAACCACGTGAGTGGGGCGTGGTCTGTGACCAGATCGAATGAGTGTCCCAGCAGGTAGTATCATAAAGAGTGAGTAGCCTATTTAATGGCCAAACACTTTTTTTCAACTACGGAGTAGTTACGTTCCTGAGGTAACATTTTTTTACTCAGGTACAATATCAGGTGCTACCCCAGCTACTTTTTGGGACAAGACTGCACCCAAACCTACATCCGATGCGTCGGTGTGGAGGATGAATCTCTTGGTGAAATCCGGTGTGATAAGAGTGGGGGCCTGGCAAAGTCTATGTTTAATCGTATCAAACACCCCCTGACACTCAGCTGACCACTTATTCAAATTTGGAGCACTCTTTTTGGTGAGGTTGACTAACGGGTTAACCAATGTGGGGATAAAGCAGCGGTAATAACCAGCTAAGCCCAGTAGTGACCTCACCTGAGTCTTGGTTTTGGGGATCGCTGCATCAACCAAAGCCTGGATTTTGGTGACCACAGGTTTCACCCTTCCATTCCCCATTAAAAATCCCAAATATTGACTCTCTGTTTTGCCAAATGCACATTTACTCAAGTTAGCTGTCAGCCGGGCTGCCCTTAGAGACTGAAGACCGGCTGTAACCCTAGTCAAACGCTCTCGCCAGGTGGAGCTGTAAGTCACCACGTCATCAATATACACTGCAGCATATTCATGATGTGGGTGTAAAACCTGGTCCATCAGTCTCTGAAAGGCAGTGGGTGCACCATGTATCCCAAATGGCATGGTTTTAAAGTGGAACAGCCCTTCTGGTGTTGAAAATGCGGTTTTCTCGCTGGAGCTGCAGGTTAAAGGGATTTGCCAGGGGCCTAAATCATCCTCCATGTTGCCTGGGGCTATAAATAAGACCTCCTTTGCCTGCCAGGGCTTTAACAAATTGACATGGTAAATTTCACATTCATTACGGCGATTGGGCTGTCTAATTTCATAATTCACTTTCCCTATAGCCTAAATCACTTTATACGGCCCCTGCCATTTAGCACATAGTTTTGATTCTGATGAGGGAAGTAGCAGCATTACCTTGTCCCCTTGTCGAAAGGTTCGAATTTGTGCATTTTTGTTGTAATGCTGCTGCTGAGCTGATCTGAGGTGGTCCTGGGCCAAAGGACCAACCAAATCCAGGCAATCTTTTAGTAGAAGCACATGCTTCACTACACTCTTTTGGATGAGCCTTTGTGCTCCTCCCACCCCTCTCTCAGCAGATCGAGGATGCCGTGAGGCTGCCTGCCATACAGGAGCTCAAAGGGAGAGAACCGCGTCGAACTCTGCAGCACCTCTCTCACCTCAAAAAGGAGGTAGGGAAGAAGCAATGCCCAGCGTTTTTGCTCTTGTGTTAAGAATCATCTCAACATCGACTTTAGGGTCATCTCAACATCTCCTTGGGGATCCCTACTCTCGCCATAATCTGCACTAGCTCGGTGGCTATTGCAGTGGCACTAGTGGACCTCAATGGAACTGCCTCCGGGTATCGCGTTGCATTATCCACCACTACTAGTATATGTGTATACCCGGAGTCAGAAGGTAGCAAAGGGCCCACTATGTCCATTGCAATGCGCTCAAAAGGAGTGGAAATAATCAGCAATGGGACCAAAGGGGCGGGGCGCACTCAACCCAGCGCTACACATATCAGTATGAAGACCTACCCAATAGAATCGAGCCAATATCAGTTCCCTCATCTTCTCGGCTCCGAGGTGCCCCACAAAAGGGATATCATGTGCCAGCCTCATGACCTCGGTCCGACAAGACAGGGGAACCAACAATTGTGTTACAGGCTGTCCTGTGCCCTCGGCTAGGTTTACCCTATACAGTAATTGCCCCTTGAGACTGAAGTGTGGACATACTAGCACCCCAGCGCCATCAACATCCTTACCTTCAATAGACCGGACCTGCCCCCAGTCGTGCACTAGTGACGGGTCGTTATGTTGGCCCCACACTATGTCCGCGCTTGAGTACCACAGGTCTGGTACATTGAGAGGGGCTGGAATAACCTCTGCTCTAGCTGGCCCAGTAACCTCGCCCTCTTGTCAAACTGCGTTCCCACTCCCTTCGACTGCCGTTTGTTACCATCCCAGCACTTTCCCACCAGACCCCAGCCTTGTCTCAAAGATGCTCCCTCCCATTTCGCGGTCAGTCTCTCCTTATTTGTTTTTCTAGGACGGAAAAGAGGGGAAAACATTTCAGTATGAAAAGGAAACACATCACCAATTCGTTCCCTTTTCTTTTTTTCTGCCACATTTATACGTGTGGCTGAGACTGCCATTATTTGCATTAATTGTTTGAATTTTGGCCAGTCTCGGCGCAGAATAACTGGGTGTGGCAACCTTTCCGCCACCCCTACTACGAGGTGACATTTTATCGGTCCTACCGACAGATATACTTTTAGTGTGGGGTATGTTGCCGTGTCTCCATGAATACAAGAGATGGCCATCTGACCTTGTGGCCACCACGACACACCGCCCAGGAGAGCTGTCCTAATCAAGGTTTGCTCACACCCTGTGTCCACTAATGCGTGGGTTTTCACATTTCCTAAAACAACATTAATCAGACAAGGCCCCTCCCGACCATTTTCCCCCGCTTACCAGTTTCAGGTGCCCAATTGCACACGGCCACGTCACTACATGGCAGCAGGGCATGACCTGGCCATATGTCCCGGCTGGTTGCACCTAAAACAGATAGGAGAGACAGAGGGAGCAGAGGTTAGAAATCTGTCCCGCTGCTGGTAGGGCAACAGGGCAGGGGCAGCACCTCTACCCCAGCTGGGGGCCAACCTTGGTCTCCATGGGGCGGAGGCAAGGGGGCCCAATGGGGTCGGTGCTCTGGGAGGTCTGGGTCCTGGGAACGAAGGTGGTGGTGGTGGTGGTGGTGTTGAAGGAGAGGGAGGGAGGGGTCGGCTGCTCCAAAGGGCAGGGGCAGACAGGATTCCGACCCGGGCAGAAGTCAGGGAGTCCTCAAAGTCTTCAGCCAATTTGACCGCCTCCTCCAGGGTGTCAGGGTTGTGGTGCCATATCCACGCCTGGGTTTCGGCGCCGACCACATGGCAGAATTGTTCGACCATAATGGCTTCCCCCATCTGTTGGGAGGTCTTCTTCCCGGTGGTCAGCCAATGTACTATGTGGTCGCACAACTGCTCTGCAACCACCCTGGGGCGTGTCTCCGGGGCTCTCCGGTATTCCCTAAACTGCGCCAGGTGGGTCTCCGCGGTTATATTAAGGCGGTGGAGGATAGCCTGTTGACCAGGTCGTAATCGGTGGCGTGATGGTCGCTCATAGCTTGGTAGGCTGCCTGAGCCTCCCCGATCAGGCAGGGTCCCAATTGGCTTGCCCAGAACTCCCACGGCCAAGCTGCCGCAGTAGCCAGACGCTCGAACCCTACCAAGTATGCCTCCGGGTCATCCTCCGCCAACATCTTCATCACCTGTGCCTTCGGGGGCGACATCAGCGGTGTTGCGGTAGTGGCTGTTGCTGTGGCAACGGACAGCCCTACCCATTCAATAAGCGCCGTGTAGCGCTCCTCCCTCTTTCTCTCCTCTGCGTCGTGCCTGCTCTCCAGCACCTGTAGCAGCTCAGCCAGCGCGCTGCGGTCCATCTCGGATCTTACACCACGTGTGGCAAAGTGGCAGGTGAAGAGGGAACAGATGTAGCGGTGATGCGGTGCAGGAGTGACAGGCAGACAATTGTAATCCGGTGAAAAGCTTTTATTGTATTCCAGGACTGGTGACCGAAAAATAATAAATCCCCGGCAATACACAACAATGTGTAACGCACGGGAATAACAAAACAGGGCACAGTCCCGAACAAAAACGAACACACGGTCACTAGTCCTGGGTGAGTGCAGTCATGCTGGTGGTGAGTACAAACACAGGTATTTTCGTGACGGTAGTGCAGTGGTGCAAAAACATGGACACGTCTTTCTTTTTTATAAGAGCTTCTCTCTCAGTCCTTCTCTCCATGAGCTTTACCCAAAACGAAGGAAAAGATCAGCGTTACATTGGCCCCTATATGTAATCCCACGACATCTTTGTAAACGGTTGCAGCTGCCTTATTGCTTTCCGCTGCCCCTCGTTTACCTTTCAGGTCAATACGGTCTTACAACAAAGTCTCTCTTCTTTCCAGGCTGACCGACTTCCCGGTCCTGGAAATGAACTGTCAGGCCAGCCCTTCCAGATACTTCTCCTCCTGTTCTTTAGAGCCCTCACAGGTCGGGAGGAAGATCTATCACCAGAACTCATTATATTTCTGTCACAAGCACACTGGCAGACACACAGTCCGTATAACAGTAATGGGGGCATGGTCGTATCCAGAGAGGGAGTGCAGGCTTCTGCAGGGGCACCTGGGAGAAAAATGTCTTATATATGGTTTTGTTCAGAAGATACACTTTAGCGCCTGTATCAATCAGCAGTGGAAGTAGTACATCACCCATATGTTTTGAACGTTGTTGAGTTATGCAGCACTGAATTGATGGAAACCAGTGAGGTGGGTTCTGAGTCAGATGGAGGCTGTGAAGGCCCTGAGTGGATCAGCGGGCAAAATGGTTGCGCTTGTTGCATTTCCTTCTGAGCTGACCCTGTGCTGGTGGGAGCATGGGTTTCATGTGTGGTCGGGCCCCTGTTTGCACAACGCCTTGCAGGAGATGTGTTGTATACTTTCTGAACAGGAATCTGTGCTCTGACATCAGACAACAGCGCACTCCCAGTTTTTACTAATTTACAGTCTTCTGTTAATGTAGCCTTGTGGCAAAGGAGTAATTAGTCAAGCAGGTGTATAGCAAGTGCGGTGCTGGTGCAGTAACCAAAAAAAAAACAGACAACAAAGTACAGGTGAAATGGTTTGTTTTTAATCCAATGGTCTGATGACCAGTCCGTAAACAATAATGAGCTTGCAATACACAACACTGTATTGCACAGTAGTGAAAAGAGTTGCAGTCCCGCAAATAATAAGCACAGAACTAACACACACAATTAGACACACACACACGATCACAGGGCCAAAGTGAGTGCTCTCAGTGTTCGTGGTGAAGTACAATATAAATACATGCTACAGTGGTGAACAAGTGGTGAAGTGTTGTCAAGGTTTATAGCTGGCCTTTAGCGACAGCTCCGGAACGTGTTTGCCGTCTATAAACACAAAAGTAACTATAGAAAAAACAAACACAATTGTTTATTTCACGCACTGCACTTGTCCTTGCAGGTTAGGTTTCGTAACCAAAGCAAAGGAAAATATTTATGATTATCCGGCCCCTTTATGCTACCACACATGACCCCTTAGTAAGCGATTGCAGCTCTCTATTGCTTGCAGCTGCTACCTTGTTTACCTTCCTGGTCAAGACATTCCTGCATTGAAGCCTCACCTTCTTCCAGGTTGACCGACTTCCCGACCCAAGAAATGAACTGTCAAGCCAGCACGTCCAAAGACTTCCCCTTTCGCTACTTGGCGCCCTTATAGGTCAGGAGGGAGATTTACAACCAGAACTCATATTTTCGTCACAAGCCTCCACTTGTTTCCCTATAGTTAACACTTTTTCTAATGTTAAATCATCAGATTCTAACAACAGTCTTTCCTTCAGTTGTGTGCAGGATGTTTTTTCAATGAGCTTATCTCTAATGAGCTTGTCTTGTATAGTGCCAAATTTACATTTTTTACGGCTGCAACATCTTCTAGATTTAGGACAAGCAGGTACACCTGAAAAGAATCAATCCAGTAGCTCAACTGGTTCACCTGGAACTGACAGGAACTGAGCGGGCAGATGCAAGGTAAATTTAGCCATCCTTGTCACCAAATGTTATGTATTCACAAGACAGAATTTAGTGATCAGGAACAGAACTTTATTCTTACAAGCAAACAGACCCACGTGTCTCTCTAATTCTCTTATGACTGCTGTCAAAACCCAGCTGCCTCAATTTATGTTAGCTAGTGCGACAGTTCATAACATACTAGCAGTTCTGCACTACCGCATTTGTTTTTAAAACTTAATATAACAGCACTCTCAGCCACAATTCACATGAATGGCTTTGAAATGGCTTGTCTTGCTTTGGTTTGTTATAAAAAGAGTTTGTAGCTTTCATATCTTCTTTTGCTGCATCCCAAGAACAAAAACTCTCAGCCATTTTGCTGAAAATCCACACAAACCCCTCGTCAACATGCTCGACAGACTCTGTACAAATGCCACTAGTGAGTAAAGGCCCGGAGACAACAGCGCGTCACCTAGCATAATTTTTTTATATAATGGATTTCTATGTACCATCACACACTAGGGCATCAGGTCTAGGAGCGTTGTGTCCAAATTTCTCCCAGAGCAATTTGTGACACACTGTGTGATGGTGTGAAGGGAAATGACATGGCAGCCGTGGATTGGAGGAGTGGTTGCACTAGTTAACCAAGTGATCTTTTCCTTTGTATGGTTACGCTGAACCGGAAAGAAACCTGTGTTATTATCGTGAGTGTTTTGTTTTTGTCATGTCTAAAAATACTGTTTGTTATTATTAGATGGCAGAACGCAATCCGAGGTCCAGCACATATCCGGATATCACTGCACTTGTTTTCACGATAAACTGTATTTGCACTACAAGCACTAGAGCACTCACTGTGGACTGGTGACTGTGTATGTGTTACGTGTCGGTGTAATAAGAACGGGACTGTTATTATTTCAGCACCAACCCGTGGATTACAGCGAAGCAATACACGCCGCTGTATTGCTTGTTATCATTTCTATTTACTGTGTTTTCTGTCATCAAACAATCGGATTATACAAATAAAACACCACTGCGCCTGGATTATCGTTGTCTGTCTGTTCATTGATCACTTCTGCATTACTTGCACCTGTACACTGTTAACCACTTTACCATAAGGTATTATTGACGTTTTTTGTAAATTAGCAAAGAAGCAGGGTTGCATCCCTGCTTAGTAAAGCCCTAATCAAGCCACCCCTCCCCCACTCTTCAATTTGTTAGTGTTGTAAGTGGTTAAAAATGTGCTGCGAGGGGGTGTTTTGCGAACAGTTTCTGCAGTTAAACTTCCAACACAACATGAGCCTTCTCTCCTATGTATGTGTGGGTGGGTCTGGGTCATGTGAGTTGTCCAGACCCAACGAGAAACTATCATATGTATGGTTGCTAAGGAATAAAAAATAAATAAACATTTCTACTGGTGCCAGAATGTAATGTTGCTGCCAATATATGAGGTACCCTGGCGCTAAAATCTAGTAGATTTGAACAGAAACTTTATTATTTATTGGAAATAAACAATCTATCTATTGTGAAACTATTAAATATGTTTATATGATATGATACAAACACATTGCTTATATGGCATTGTGTTTATTTATTTATTTATTTTTCTGTGAGAATAGTGTAGGGAAAGAATGTCCCTCTCCTTTCAGAACAAACCTGCAGCATCAGTGTTCCAGCTAGCCATCATCATACATGCCAACAGTCCCGATTTCCTATAGTCAGGGATCCAGTGAAGGAGTTGACACTCTTTGCTACAATTTGCAGGCCAGTGTTTTATTAAAATTGACACCCTCAGGGATAAGAATCAAGAGACCTGATTGGCTGGAACTCTTGGCCACTATGAGAAGTTAGGTCATTTTGATGACATCATCGAGTTCAAGAAAAAAAAATGAAAATATCAAAAATATGATTTTTTTCTTTTTTTTTTTTTTGCCTAATTTGCTTTTCTTTTATTATAACTTTATTTTATTTAACACTTGGTTTAAAATTATTCCTCAGTAAAAACTTAAAATTACATAAACTGCTATGTAAATTAAACACGTTTTGACATTTTCCTGTGTTTTTATTTTTTTTCCTGAAATTTCAAATTTGAGTGTTTAATGTTTACTAAATTACTTTTTGAAACACTGAATTGATACTATTTCAGTAGTATTCACTCACAAATGATACACTTAAGGAAAAAAAAAGCATCCAAAATTGTGACAGCATTTTCATGACATCATCAAACTAAAAATCAACACGAAGTGTTAAATTAAAGAAATCCACTTAATATGGTCATTTCTTTAAATTAATGTATATTTTAACATTGGGTCCACCTTGTCTCCTCATCACTGGGTACACAAACTGCCCCTCATTAGTGTGAAGCATTTGCAGTGCGGAACTTTGCACTTGGACAAGGTCACATAACTAATTTTATGATAGCTGTGACGATTGGAATCCCGTTGGCAATATATATATCAGTGGGAAAGGTAATAATAATGGGTGTAGGCTCCTCAGGGCTTCTGTCCTGGTTGCAAAGATGTGAGCATGGAGAGCATCGAGTAACATCAAAGCCACTCCTGTCATACACTGTTACAAAGAAATGTCTTGCAGCTGTAATCAAGTGAGATGAGATTCCCAGCATCTTTAAGAGTAATTCTAAGAGCTTGCTTCTTCACCATCCTGTAGGGACAGATTACAGTATCACAATCACTTAAAATCAGTGTCAGTAGCTTGATTTATAACTCTCCTGTAACCTAGATTTTGGACACAGTATGCAATATGAGAGCTTCTTCATGCTTCTCACAAGAAAGTTCTGGCACTTGCATGACTTGTTCTGAAGTAATTTGAAATGCATATCCAGGATCATTGAAAATGCCCCCAGGTATTTATTTAAATCTTTGAGGCAGTTTTGTATGCTGGACTGACCATGTTTCTCTTAGGTAGTAGAGAAGATTTTATTCATTTTGAAGATTCTTGTTAAAGGTCTTCTATTCAGGAATGGCAATATAATCACATGGCTATTTACTCATTCCTTGGGTCTTTTTTCTCCTTTCTTTCTCTTCACTTTTTAGACATTCTCCTGGGCAAACATCGTATTTATCTCCAACTAAATTGATGCAGTCGCACACTTTGGGCTTAAGATGGAGTATTTTCTTTCGATACTCACCCTGCAAGACTTTGAAAGTGATGCTGTTGTTGAAAGTGATGTAGAAAAGCCACAGCATATGACCAATAATGTTTTTTTCATCTGAATCTAGTAACTGATCATACTGTCTCCAGGATTCTCCCAAATGCTTCTTAAGAGCAACCAAGTAATCTGATTTGTTACCTTTCCGCATAGCACAGCCTTATTTAAGTTCTAGGTCAGGTTCAAATAAGGAGAACGGATAATTTGTCCATTCATGGCTAAAAATAGACAACTTTTTTTCTCTTCAATCAGGTCCTTTGCAAAATACAGGCTTCTGACAACTGTGCTCTCTTTGCCATAAATTGTTTTTTGTTTTCTGTGCAAGAGGTCTTTTTGGGAAATGTTTGAAGCTTCACAACTTCTACTTTTTCACTTCAATTCTTTTGTGTATAAACTCTCTTTGGCTTCTCTTTTGCTTTCACAAGGTAATGCCATTCACATTTTTGTTCAGTAACTCCATGACATTACAATAAAATGGGTTGACTATTTTCCCATGAACTACATCTTGTATTTTCCTGATGGTGTCTGCGTTTTTCTTTGCTTGGCATTCTGAGTCTTCATGGTGTTTCTGATCATAATAGCCCAGGTGTGCAATTGCTTTTGTCTGCTCAGAGACAGCTGTCAGTACTTGTAAGGCTCACAAGTACTTGTCCATAGCAGCAGGCTAATCCCATGGATGGTCTTGACATCCTGGTTGTATGTCTGAAGAGAGTTCTCTCGTGGCATTTTAATAGTTTTTATCCCTTCGGTACCGATAATAAGTGTTGCATTACAACAAAGCATGGTGATGAATTAAAAAAGAGGCAGGATGCATATATTATATAGAGCACACATATTCTAATATGTTTTCATCCTTAATATTGTTGAGATTTTTTGGACTTATTTCCATAAAATGAATGTCCGTATCTTTGTTTTCTTCCATTTCAGTCAGCTGTTCCTCATCTACTGTTACGTTTCTACTCTTGCTGGTGCACTTATTTTATTTTATTTTTTATTTTTCAGATGGACTGCTGTCTTCACTCAAAGCTGGTGTTGTGCCAATTATGTGGAGTTTCATCCCCAAATATATAAAAGGTCAAATAGGTCAAAAACAGCTCATTGATGAAAGGAGGCTGGAGGAGGAGGAGGCCCTCAAAGGAGGCTGACACGAATTGTGCAGAGCAACAGTCGGGCTACAGTTAGTCAACTGTCAGTCCAGTACAACATTGGTGCCGAAAGACCCATACAAGAATGCACAACTCATCGTACCTTGACATGAATATGGCATGGCAGCCGACGACCTAACAGAGTTCCACTTCTTTCAGCAAAACACAAGAAACTGGGGTTGCAGTGGGCTAAGGAACAAAAACACTGTACACTGGAGGATTGGAAAAACATTGCCTGGTCTGATGAATCTCGGTTCCTGCTGTTTCACGCTGATAGGAGGACTACAGTATGGAGAAAACCACATACTACATCCAACATTGCAGGCTGGTGATGGTGGTGTGATGGTGTGGGGTGTGTTTTCATGGCACACATTGGGCCCCTTGATAAAAGTAGAGCAACGTTTGAATACCACAGGATATTTGAACATCATTGCCAATCAGATGCATCCCTTCATGGCAGAGGTGTATCCATCTGCTAATGGATTTTTTCAGCAGGATAATGCCCCATGCCACAAGGCTAGGATTGTCCAAGAATGGTTCCACGAACACGACAGTGAATTCAGCTTACTGTAGTGGCCTGCCCAGTCACCAGATCTCAATCCAATTGAGCATCTGTGGGATGAGATGGAACGAGCTATTAGGAGTACAGATCAACTGTAGTTACAAAGAGGCCTACTAGCTCATAATTGAGTGCGGTTTTTCTGACTTAACACAGTTGGCCTGATTTTCCCTGTGTGCAAACTGCTCACATAATTCATTTCCTATGGAGTGGGCAGTTTGCACACAGAGAAAAAAGACCTCCAACTCATCAAATAGCACACGGTGTTCGGAGGTTCTCTTGGAGTTATCTCCACGCCCCAAAATAAAACCGCCGAGGCCAAGAAAACACAAAGCTGAGTCTGCTGTGGTTCTAACTTCTTCATCATTTAAAAAACAATTGGAGCAGTCATTCCAAAGCAAAAATGCTAAAGAAAACAAAGCCAAAAAAGCTGAAAAAACAACATCAAGACTCACAATGATTCAGCCCAAAAAAGACACAGCAAGACAAACCTCAAAGAATGGAAAGCAATACTAGACCAATGTCAGAAGACAGGATGAATGATGATACTGACTGCTTATACTTGATATAATTATTTTCTGTAAGTGGCGGAGAATGGATCCATTGTGAAAGTTGTCATAGATGGGCTCATGTGGATTGTGCTGCTGTTTGTGGTGATGTTTCAGTCCACTGAAAACGTATCACTAATGTTAAAAATGTTAATTGTTAATTTTAAGTTATTTGTGTTTAAAATGCAAGTCACATAGAAATCAAAACGTTGAACCTGGAGGATATGCTTTGTAATGTGTGAGTAGGGAGGGCTACATTTATAAAAATAAAAAAAGTAAAATGTTGTGCAGTTCTGATTTAGGCCTACTATAATTCAGTGTTAAATGATATAGTGAAATGATTCAAGTGTTTGATATTTCTAATTTAAATAAAGTTCTTCCTTTTTAATAGCACTGTGTTTTGTTATTTAAGGTAATATGCATTGTTTTATAATTAAACATTTGAATTGGAGCATGATCATTTCTGAAAGAAGACTGCAGCCTACAGTAAGAAAAAGTATTGTTTCTGTATTTAAAATACAGTCGTTATATGATATTTTAGCAGAACGTTAACTTTGCTCTTTGAGGTTGAAAAGCAGTGGTGTCCCTCCTGGCTTTTGTTCTAACCATCCCCTAAATTAGTTAAATGGACCAATTAAGCTTCTAATAAGGTCCAATAAAGTTCTTTAGGGTGCAGTTGGAATAAAAACTTGCAGGGACACCAGATCTCCAGGACCGTGTTGTGCACCACTGTTGTAAAGGCTTATCCGAAATAATTATAATAAATAATTTGCACTTGCATCATAATGTAGGCTTATTTTATGGTAGCATTTTTTTAAACTATTAAAATATGTTTGTACTGCCTGGGGGTAAATATGTGCATGCGATAGGTTTACAAATGAATATACTACTGACCTTATTTTAATCCAGTTGACGCCATACGTGCTGTACAATTCATGAGACTCCAATTTGCCCCCCTCACTTTTTCAGTGATGGGGAAATGGTTCCCTCACATAGCAGGAGTACTAAAACTTTTATTTTACGACAATGTATTGTTATAATCACTAGACAGTATGGACATCAATGGGAAGAAAAATGGGATTGGAGCCGGGATCACTGGAGCCGGATCATGAGATGATGTTTTACTATGAGGATCTGGATCAGGCTCCACTGATCCATCTTGATCCAATCCTGAATCTGCATCCAACTTAACTAAGGAAACTGACCAATGAGAAGTAAATATACATGACACGTAGTTTAAAAGCCCGGCTGACAAATTTGTATACAGCCTGAGTTCACAGTAATATTGGGGGAAAATATCAAGCGGATGGACAAAGATAGAGGAGGATGCACTAAATTGAAACAGTAAACTTAAAACAGCAAAATTACCTTTGTGCAAATAAATATAGACATCAGTAACGACTAAATACATTACCACTTTTTACGCAATTATACTATATTGATGTATATTACTGATTCAAAATTATTATGCATGTTTAAATAATCGTAGACTCTTGCATCTCTATTTATCAATGTTCCAAAAAATCTGTCACATTTTACTAAACATTTTTAAACTAATAAATAAGCAATTACCATTATCATGTTCATCGTTCATCACAATGCTGAAGTTGGCTTCTTATTCGCCAGCTTCTTATTCACATCCCATGAGTGAAGCAACACAAATTGTTGGGGAACACCTCTATGGCACCTATGAGTATTTACCCCAGCCCAAGACAGATTTTGATACAAAAACAGTGGGGAAACATGGCACATATAGCACATTCCAGCTTCTTACTTGCGGACAGCAAATGCAACACAAATTGAATAAGTAACTGGGTATTACAGAGGTTAAATAATTTTGGGCCACTTATTTCAAAGTGATTCTCACAGGTGGGGAACTCTTCTTTGATACCTATGTCTGTTTACCCTGGTCCAAGACGGACTTTGATTAAAAAAACAGCGGGCAAACATGGCACACGTAACAAGGGCGCATGTTTTCCAATTAATGCAAATGGAATAAGTAACTGGGTATTTCAGAGATTAAATCATTTTGGGCCACTTATTTCAAAGTTGATTCTCATGTCACATTGCATGCCTATGAAACTCAGGGTCCCCTTAAATAAAGAATATAGTTGTTGACTACGCCACTTGGTGATGAGCACCAGGACTACTAGACTAAATAGATTTCTAAATGCGGCTAGAAGGAACAGTACCCCACAATTAAAACACAGGTTTGTTGGTGATAGGTGCATTTTGGATCAGAAGCAACACAAAAGAGGGACAGACAAAACTTGGTACAATTGACCCAGGGTTTATTAAATATAAAAATAATTCATTAAGTTTAAAATTTGAACAGAAATAAACAAATAAAGTAATCAAACACCCACTGAATGGCTAGGGTGCGAAAGTATCAAAATAAAATAAAAATAAAACACCCATTGAATAGCTGGGGTGCAAAAGTATGAAATAAAATAAACAAAAAAAAATTCCCCTGCAGTACTGCAAGCACCAGCAACCTCTTCAAGGAGGTACAATTTAGACTTTTTATGCCAACCTCGAACTGAGAAGCTATTGGAAATCCAACCTTGACATGTCATCATGCTGAAAATGTGAACATTTGTTGAAAATGTAGTGTTTGAAAACTGATGGCTCCCTGTGAAAGACCCTAGAAAGTTCAACCCGGGTTCTAGGCACCGGGGTCATTGAGATATGACCCCTAGAAGGGTTGTTTTTGGATATTTTTGACAGGGCGTATCTCGGGTTCTGTGGAGGTTAGGAACTTGTTTTTTTTTTTGTTTTTTTTTGCAACGGGGCCCCATAGGGCCCCCTAACAAGGAGTCACAGTTTTCACAGTTCTAGGTGCCAGGACGGCTTCGCAAAATTATTATTTTCGTCACGACTCAAGTTTTTGAGTGAACCACGGCACCATTTTAGGTGGTTTGGGGCGCTCCTCTGAGTCTATATCACTTTCAATGGTAGTTCTATTTGCTCGGGTTGAAGAGAAATGCATTAAAATGTGTTTTTCAACCCTGCCATAGACATGAATGAAGCTGAACACCCTGAAAATATTTTTTGCAAAGAATTGCTACAAATTCATGGCATGTTACATTCAGGCTGATCCCAAGAGTCTAGAACCCTTCTAATGGTGGTTATAGGTGCTCTGGTTCCAGAGATGACTGAAAATGTGTTTTTTAACACTGCCATAGACATGAATGGGGCTGAACATCCTGATTTTTTTTTTTTTTTTTTTTTTTTTTGCAAAGAATTGCTGGGCATGTAACATTCAGTCTGGTCCCCTGAGTCTAGAACCATTTGAATGGTGGTTCTAGGTGCTTCTGTTCCAGAAATATGCACTAAAAGTGATGGCTAGGTGTGTGTGTGTGTGTATGCAGGGGTTGCATGGTGGTGTGTGCTTAGAAACTCGGCTGTCAGAAGTCCCACAAACTGGGCTGAATTCGAAAATTATCTAAAAACCAAAGCGGCCCCAGAATTTGTAACGTTGTCTCAAAAGAAAATCAGCCCAGAATTTTGAACGTTATCTGCAAACCAAATCGGCCCAGAATTTGGGACGTAAATGAAAACAGGGGCAGCCTATATTTAAAACTGCGACTACATTAGTTATAAACTAATGTATCCTGTAACAAAACTACAATAGTGTGTATATTTCGTATTAAAATACATTGCGCAAAAGATATGCTATTTGAAAGAAAACAGTACACCACTACATAAAAAAAAAATCTTACATTTGTACATAACATGACAATTCATATAAAGTAATAACCCATAGTTTGCCATATTAGCACAGCAAAATACAACGTTATATCTTTATTGAAAGGTTGTGGAAAGCGGATCTCTCTCTCTCTCTCTCTGTAATGTTAAAAATGCCTTCAAGCTTTTCCACTCGTGTGACGACATATTCATGTGACAGACGCGAGACTGTTATGCGGTTCCATTCCAAATACCGGGCCTATGTCATACTTCCTAACTGTAGAAAAAGAAAGCCGGCGGGCGAGAGCTAAAAAAACCGCAACAGAAACAATCAGCTTCACAGCACAATATTCATGTCCATGTAAACGTCCGTTCTTCAGTGACCCAAACAAACAAAATTGAGTGCGCTCCCAATCTTCACTATAAACACAAAGGTTAATAAGCCTTCCATAGAAAACTACATTACCCAGGAGTCAATTCGCTGGTTAGATTAGTCGCGAGTCGATGACGTCATAGCGCCTGCAGCATCACAGCTACCAGAGCGATGTGAAAAGGTAAACACAAAACACATTTTTATTTCTCAAACAAAAGTGAAAAGCAATCATTTGTGCAGACATAAACCAAATAAATCCTTCAAAGTGACTGTGTAAAATACAAACTTAATAAATATTAAAGTGAAAAAAAACACACAACGTGCACATTATTTACGTTTCGATCATGTAGCTGGCTCAGCTGTTCGCTCGCAGTGCCTAGGGAAAATAGACCGCAGGTAAAGTATTTCTGTTTTTTTTTTCTTTTAAATTGCCAACTGCTTAGTTGTATAGTTCTTGAATTTCGTTAAAAATAATGTATAAGCTGCAAGGGTATTTAGAACCGTTTTAAAAACTAGTATTAAGTGGCTTACAGGGATGTTTATTTCTTTTGGTTTCTGCCTTGTGCAACACTCTTATGTGGTACCTGTGTCTGTTTACCCCGACCCAAGACGGATTTTGATACGCAGACAGCTGGCACAGGTAGCAAGGTCACCCCTGAAACAACCCGGTTACTTATTCAATTTGCATTAATTGGAAAACGTGCGACCTTGTTACCAGTGCCACGTTGCCAGCTGTTTCTGTATCAAAATCACTCTTGGGCAGGGGTAAATAGACATAGGTACCATAGAAGGGTTCACCCCCTGTGAGAATCACCTTTGAAATTAGTGGCCCAGAGTGATTTAACCCCCGAAGTTCCCCAGTTACCTATTCAATTTGTGTTGCTTCATTCACGGGATGTGAATAAGAATAAGAAGCCAACTTCAGCATCACGTATTCATCATAGTAAAGCTGAGTTTTTACCTGTAAACAGGGACACATTTTAAGTTTGTAACTCATTCTGGCTTGGGGTCCGGTAAGGGATCTGATCCTGGATCCAGGCTCGATCTGAATGGAGCGTCGTGCTCTTCAAAGCTTAAAGTCATGGCTTCGTAATTCCATGACTCAGAAGCCACTGAATACAACTATTTGCAACATGCATCACTCATGACAACATTGTGCCTATCATTTATTGTTTTTAATGATTGCTGCAGGAATGTCTTTAGATCTTTTAATTAGACATACAAAAGATGCAGTGTTTTGTTATATTTGTGTAACATATTGTATTATTTCAGATAGCTACATAAACTGTCCCCCAGCCTCCTCCCCCGACTATTGAAACCGAAGTTACGTCCCTGCTAGGAACACAGTGGCATCACTAAGGCATAAACTACCGTTGGCAGCACTATCGATTGTAGACTCCCCCACATGTGATTGACAATGTTCTAATATAGGCTTTAAAAAGTTAAATTGCCAAGTGAACTTGCAAATATTACTTTTTTTTTCTTTTTGTTGCTTTTACTAAGATCCCTTAAGTAATACACACTTAAGTTGTGACAGATCAGTATAACTCGATGTATTTAAAGTGAAAACAACAAAAGTAAGTAAAATTAATAATGATGATAAATGAGTATTTTTTTTTAATTTATTTTAGTTTTTCCAACGACATTAATGGTAAATGAGTCATGCGCATTGCTAATTTGATTCCCAGAATTCCTTGCATTCGCGTTGCATGACATTCAACAGGACTTGCTGCAACTGCCAAAAGTTAAGAAATGTCTCAGACCATATATATACACACACACACACACAGACACACACACACACACACAGTACCAGCCACAAGTTTGAGTACACCTGCTTGAAACCAGGTTTTTCATGATCACCTATGATTTTAACTGAATAGACACTTAATATTTCATTAGATGATACATGTACTTATATAAGCTGATAATCATAAGTGAATTGCATTCAAAAATGTAATTTTTAAATGAAAATGTAAATCTTGTCAATTTCAATGAAATGGTCACCCAAAGCAAGGGGATTTCAGTCTGAAGCCCAAGTCAGTTAAAAGTCTGAAATGTGTATAACACAGTGTTAAAACACTGGCCTAAGTATAAAAGTGTCTTTGTTAGATGTTTTCTGAGTTAACTAGCATATTACCTAATTAACCTTTTGTCACCAATTATTGTTAACAGGTGAGGGTCCATGATTACTATAAATATAGGTAGCATAGGCACAAGTTTGCCATTCCTGAATGTAAGGGAGCAGAAAATGGCAAAATATGCTCAGTTATGCAAAGAAAGTCTGTAATTACTTTAAGAAATGAAGGTCAATCTTTAAGACAAATCGCAAGAACTTTGCAAGTGTCTGTAACTGCTATGGCCAAGACCACCAAACGATTTGAAGACACTGGCACTCATGAGGACCGAACAAGGTCAGGCAGGCCAAGGGTGACCTCAGAATCAGAGAACAAGTTAATTCGAGTCACAAGTCACAAACTGGCGATTAACTGCCTCTGAAATACAAGCTCAGCTAAATGCTACTAGACGTACAGATGTTTCAACATCAACTGTTCAGAGGAGATTGTGTGAAGCTGGTCTAACTGGAAGAATTGCTGCAAAGAAACCATTGTTAAGAGTGCAGAATAAGAGGAAGAGACTTGCCTGGGTCAAAAAACACAGAAACTGGACGTTTGAGGAGTGGAAGTCGGTCATATTGACAGATGCGTCAAAATGTGAAATATTTGGGTCCAACTGCTGTGTATTTGTAAGATGCAGAGAGGGTGAGCGCATGACTTCTGCATGTGTGGTTCCCACTGTCAAGCATGGAGGAGGCAGTGTCATGGTCTGGGGTTGCTTTGCTGGTGACAGAGTTGGTGATCTTTACCAAATATGAATATATATGAATATTTGAGTTAGATGTACTTTTTAATAGTTAAGTTAGTTTGAACAAACAACAGAATGTGCAATCAACAAGCTATTTTATTAGCTACCAGGAAGACTGTTGAGCAATAAACTCAGGCATTTAAAGCATGAACTAATGTCTGCATCACATGTTACCTTTGATCTGTGAACCTAAAATCACAAGCAGTTTTTAGCAGTAACGTGCCACTTTGTTGACCAGAAGTGGAATTTGATTGCAAAATGCATTGGCTACATTCCTGCTGATGAAAGCTATACTGGGGAGAACAGTGAAAAATGTTTTCTCAGTGAAAAAACGCTTTTGCCTCATGATTTAAAGCAAGTCATATGTGTTGTACATGTCTGCCAACTTCTTAATTTCAAACAACACCCTTGTTTAGCTCATACAATACACCTGTCTGCAGGAGATTATTTTTCACAGGCAAGGAAAGCAGGTGTTACTAGAGGAAATATCTGCAGTGAATGAAAGATGTTGCTCCATAGCCACACTTTTTAAAAGGGTCACCTAGTGCTTGGAATGCCTATTTAAATGTGTACCTGCCTGAAACTGGATCCAAACCAGTGAAGATTCTGAGAGACTGCATTACAAGATGGAACTCAAGCTTGCCAAAAGGTAATCCAAAAAGCAGAGCATTAGAAATTGCAGCCTTGAAATTGAAGAGACCAGCACTAAACATTGCTGTTGAGGATACAATGCTTCTGGAAGAAGTGTGTGAAATGCTGAAGCAATTTCAGGAAGCAGCCACAGCTCTTTCTGGGACAAAGTATCCTACAGCATCTCTCATTGTGCCCTCAGTGGCTGGAATTCACAAAGCACTTGGCAGTGAAATCTGAACCTGGATCGAAGATGAATGACTACCTTTTCAGTCAGATATCAACAAGGTTATCAAGCTTTCAGAATGACCTTCATTTTCAGATGTCGATATTCCTGAATCTGCGGTTTAAAAGCCACCTCTTCAACACTCAGCCAAAAGAAGCTTTTATAAAAGGTTTGTTTGTTGCAGGTGAACCTGCTGAAAGGGATCCATTTCCAGCCATCCATGTGGTGCTAAGAACATCTACCATCTTTCTGATAGTAGCACAGAAGATGATGATGACTTTGCAGGATCTACATTAGACCATGAGGTGAAGGCGTATACAGCTAAGAGAGAGCCTTTGGATTACTGGAGGAATCGTAAAGATTTCTTGCCTTTATTAGCACAACAGTCGCATTGTTTCTTTTGTGTGTTGCAACATCAGTGGAAAGTGAAATACTGTTCACCAAAGCAGAGGATTTATTTACTGACTAAAGCACAAGGCAAATAATATTTCTGAATCAAAGTTTATCTTTGAGCCGGGACTCAAACTAAATTAGATTTTGCGGAATTTCCTTGGTAATGCAAAATAAAAAAGGGGCAAAATTCAACACAATCTGTTAAAAAAGAGAAAATGTATAATACAGGACATGGGTTTTCAACTGGTCCTGGAGTAAGTACCTGTTTTTTTCTTTTTTTCTTTTTTTTTTTCAGATGAGCTTAGTTACTTTATTGAACCCTTAATTGAACTAAGAATTTGTTTATCAAGGCTTTTATATTGTTTTTAGCTCTTAAACAGTTTGAGATGCCAAGTTAGAACAAAAGCCAATGTCGATGATACTGTTGATTTTGTTGACTATTAGCCAAAAGATTTGTAAAAAATAAATAAAAGAATAAAATGTTAAAACCAGACTGACACTCGTCTTTTTTACTAAGAAACACAAACATTAAAATCTTAAATATTATGATACTATTATAGTAACGCATAGGTTTGTGTGGCTTCAGAGCCGGAGCCAAGTAAAAGCAACCGGAGCTGGAGCCCCAGTGTGGAGCAACACTGGGGTGAGAGAAAGAGGCCTCTGTCAGCTCTGGAGCCAGCCTGGAGCTGAAGCAAGAGGCCTCTGTCAGCTCTGGAGCCAGCCTGGAGCTGAAGCAAGAGGCCTCTGTCAGCTCTGGAGCCAGCCTAGAGCTGGAGCTGAACCAATGGAGCAAATTTTGAGCCAGAGCCAGAAAACCAGAGCATTGCCAACCCTACCCTGCAGTATGTATACACTTAGGAAGACTGTAACATTATAAAATGTTTCAGATACCACATTAATATAAGGAAGTTATTTACTAATGTTGTCAGTAAAACAAATGGCAATATAACACAGTGATTTAAAAAAAAAAAAAAATCTGTTTTGCTTCTTGAATTAAGCTTGTGATGTCGATTTTTACCTACAACTGTAGTAAGAAGTAGGGTTAGCTTGACATTAGTAACCTCATTTTGTCTACAGTACTGTAAAGAGGACCATTCTCTGATAAGTTCACAAAAGAGAGAAAGTAATTGTTTTATGTAAAAGTGGGACACTGCACCATTCAAAAAACTTCCGGAAGCCTTACTTATATATTAAGGTTCGAATACAAAGAATACCTCTCAGCGATAAGTAGGCCACACATACAGTTGTAGTCAATAGTTTACAAACCCCAATGGAAATCTATAATTTCTCGAAATCTTAAAACTTTTGTAGCAAAAGTTTTGTTTTTGTGGACGAGGAAAAAAAAATTACAAGAAATAGATGTCCACAATTAGAGTATTCAATTTGGTGCCGCAGGGTTTATCTTAAATTGATATAAAATGACTGCGGCCCTTAAACAAGGGTGGTGATTATCCGAGGACGGCCTTTATTAATAATACTATGCTTTTCAAACGCTGCAATATTTTATTACATGCTTGAAGGCATTTTAGAAGCGGCGCCATGAGAGGCTCCGATCTGCAGCACTATACTCTTGTGTGTTTTTGGGGCTTGAATGGAGTGCATTTACTGACAGTTAAAGAGAGCCGATTAGGTGGGAGTTGGGAGGTCAGGGGAGTACTGTACCAGCGAATCAGAGGTGTGTATTGGTTTGCTATGGCGCAGGACAAGAGGAGAGAGAGAATGGTAGCTGAGTGAGATGCAGTTGTTTTTCATAACGAAAAATATTACCTCTGAATATCGGTTTGATTTCTGTAAACTAAAATATATCCTACTTGGTTACGATTTTTTTCTCTTACTGTAATTTACCTGCTTGTTTGTAATTTCTCTGTAGGAGAAACCAAAACTAAATCTTCTCATAGACAGTAAGCAAGTTTTTATATTATATATACAGCTCTGGAAAAAATTAAGAGACCACTGCAAAATTATCAGTTTCTCTGGTTTTACTATTTATAGGTATGTGTTTGGGAAAAATGAACATTTTTGTTTTATACTATAAACTACTGACAAAATTTCTCCCAAATTCCAAATAAAAATATTGTCATTTAGAGCATTTATTTGCAGAAAAATAACAACTGGTCAAAATAACAAAAAAGATTCAGTGTTGTCAGACCTCGAATAATGCAAAGAAAATAAGTTCATATTCATTTTTAAACAACACAATACTAATGTTTTAACTTAGGAAGAGTTCAGAAATCAATATTTGGTGGAATAACCCTGATTTTCAAGCACAGCTTTCATGTGTCTTGGCATGCTCTCCAACAGTCTTTCACATTGATGTTGGGTGACTTTATGCCACTCCTGGCGCAAAAATTCAAGCAGCTTGGCTTTGTTTGATGGCTAGTGACCATCCAGCTTCCTCTTGATCACATTCCAGAGGTTTTCAGTGGGGTTCAGGTCTGGAGATTGGGCTGGCCATGACAGGGTCTTGATCCGGTGGTCCTCCATCCACACCTTGATTGACATGGCTGTGTGGCATGGAGCATTGTCCTGCTGGAAAAACCAATCCTCAGAGTTGGGGAACATTGTCAGAGCAGAAGGAAGCAAGTTTTCTTCCAGGACAACCTTGTACTTGGCTTGATTTATGTGTCCTTCACAAAGACAAATCTGCCCGATTCCAGCCTTGCTGAAGCACCCCCAGATGAGTCCAATTTTCAGCTTTGCCCAACACCTGGTCGTCTAATGGTTAGACGGAGACCTGGAGAGGCCTACAAGCTAGTGTCTCACACCCACAGTGAAATGTGGTGGAGGATTGGTGATGATCTGGGGGTGTTCAGCAAGGCTGGAATCGGGTAGCTTTGGCATGAATCAAGCCAAGTACAAGGTTGTCCTGGAAGAAAACTTGCTTGCCCAATCTCCAGACCTGAACCCCATTGAAAACCTCTGGAATGTGATCAAGAGGAAGACTGATAGTCACTAGCCATCAAACAAAGCCAAGCTGCTTGAATTTTTGCGCCAGGAGTGGCATAAAGTCACCCAACATCAATGTGAAAGACTGGTGGAGAGCATGCCAAGACGCATGAAAGCTGTGGTTGAAAATCAGGGTTATTCCACCAAATATTGATTTTTGAACATTTCTAAGTTAAAACATTAGTATTGTGTTGTTTAAAAATGAACATGAACTTATTTTCTTTGCATTATTCGAGGTCTGGCAACACTGCATCTTTTTTGTTATTTTGACCAGTTGTCATTTTCTGCAAATAAATGTTCATTTTACCCAAACACATACCTATAAATAGTAAAACCAGAGAAACTGATAATTTTGCAGTGGTCTCTTAATTTTTTCCAGAGCTGTATATATATATATATATATATATATATATATATATATATATATATATATATATATATATAAAAAATTGTACAGGACTGAGTAAAAGTAAAAGCAAAGCTCTAAGTTCCTCTGAGTTTTTAAGCTTTCACCATCCAAGCTTAGGATGAGGTAAACAGACAGCCATTGTTTTATCCCCTGCTGTGTTGCACTGACCTCTGCTGGGGAAAAAAAAGACTTGAAGGACTGCTGTGATGTAAGTAGTTAATCTTGGGTTGTATGTCAGGACTATACGATAAAATATAATTTGCTTACTAAGGTATGTATACATTAGTTTGTATTACATGGTGGATTGAGGCTGCAGTCGCTTCAGGGGTGTCACCTGTACATAGCCAGAGTTGCACGTTTCTTTGTTTATTTTTTGAGCAGGAATAAAAAGAAAATACCTTTACATTTCTTTATTGAGAGCAGTGTTTATTTGAGAGCGGCATCTATTAAAAAGCTGATATCTGAGGGTGCCGTTAATTCAAAGTAATACGGTATTCATTTCAGAGATTTTTTTTGCAAAACTTCAAAAATGCTAGTTCAAAAGTATTCATACCCTGACAAGGAAAATTAAATTAATAACTAGTTGAGTCACCTTTAGCAATAATAACCTCTTTTAGACAAGTAGGAGATTTGTCAGTGAGCTTTTGGCATGATCTTTAATGATTTTTGACCAGTCTTCAATGCAGAATTGTTCAGGTTCTTTCAAATTCCGAGGACTTCTTTGTGCACAGCCTTCTTCAACTCATACCAAATATTCTCAATCGGATTTAGATTGGGACTAACCAGACCATTCCAGAACCTTGATTTTTTTCTTGTTTAACCATTCTGAAGTACATTTTGATTGTGCTTTGGATCATTGTCTTGTTGGAATGTCCAGTTGCGCTTTAAACCGGCTTTTATAGCGTAGCGTTTCAGATGATTGGCCAGTACCTTTTGGTATGCTATGGAATCCATTTTACTATGTATTGGAACTAAATTTCCTACGCCATTAGAGGAAAAATAGCCCCATAGAAGGATATTACCACCTCCATGCTTGACAGTGGTATGGTGTTCTTTTCTTTGTACGCCTCACCAGACTATCAGCCTAAATAGCTCTATTTATGTTTCATCACTCCACAAAATCTTTGACCAGAACTCACATCCGTAATTCAAATGCTGTTTTGCAAACTTTAAGCGATTGTCCTTGTGACGTTTTTCTAAGAGTGCTTTTTCCTTGGCCTGTAATTCTGGCCGTTCCTGCAGAAATTTGCAAAAACAGGGTGGAGACTCAGTACAAATGAGGGATAAAAAATATATATTGTAATGAGATGTACTAAAGCTGTGGGCAAATGCAACACTTACAATTGCATAAATTTGTTAAGAACTACTGAAAGCATGTTTTAAACAGTCAAGAATTTCGCTGGCGTTTCTCAGTCCACTTCTTCCCGTGCGTTGCCAGTTGTGCTCAATGTATGTTTGAGACGAACACCCAAATACCTAATTCTCACTAAAATCAGGTTGTATTTACAAGCCTTGAATACAAATTTCTATGACATTTCTGGTTTTCCCAGCGTATTGGGAGCAATATACACACGTGTCGCTAAACCCTCGAGCTCATTCTGAGCATCTGTAGACCTAGAGTTATTGCGTTTTCATTGTCTAGGGTACTAAGTAGACTAAATTAAAAATAATAATAATTAGAATTAAATAAAAAAAAACTCTAAAATCATTTAGTTTCAATTTAAAATAATCTTGTATTCACATTGTACACCAATGTGTATATAATGCAGCAGCAGCATGATTTATTTTGTGTTACCAGCAGGCTAAAGCACAAAAAAGAAAGTGTGCTAGGTATTCATTTGATTTTACTACTGTACTGTATAGGCTTACTGTACTGATTTATATTTTTACATAATGTAATATGTAGCACATAGGTAGCAACATTAGTGTTATTTGAGTGCAATGATTTATATTTTATATTTATATTTAAAATAGGTCAAATGAATTAGGAACAGAATGCATTGTACAGATGACGTTTACATTAACAAAAACAATGCTATTTTGATTTGTGCACCCTCTGCTAGCAAACCACAACTCAACTGCCGCCATTTTATTTGAAAAAAAAAAAAATGCCGCACAACTCTCGTTAGAGACCTCGCTAAGATGACGCAAATAGTATTTAAATTAGTAAGTCCATATTGTGTCTCTCTTCATTAACATGTTTTTGCTTAGTACATACCACAAATTGTGCACTTTGCGAATTCTCGTAACGGAAATGCAAACTATGGTATGTTTGCACTGCGACTGGCCCATCTTTGCACATCTGCACCTAAATATCAAAAAATTAAAACTGACATACTTATCAAACTGCTTATCCGAAATAATTTCTCTTGTACCCTAATAAATAAACATTTATACATATTGCTATCTAAGTTATACAGTAATGCATACCAGATACAAATTTTTAGTAGGATGTAAGAGGAGAAACTAGCAAGATCTACCATCGTGCCTAGAGAGCATTTAAAATGAAACGTAATGAAAACGGGTTACAATAGAATAATTAAGCACTGAATAAATGCTTCTGCCATTGCATCTAGAGGTCAAAACAATATTTACAATGCTAGATTTAAAAAAAAAATGTAAGACATACATTTTAAAATGGATTTCAGTTTGTTAGTATCGCTGTTGTTTTATATGCGAAGAGGAGTAGTAAAACTTATTTGCGACTAAACGCGTGGCGGGCTGTTGTCCTGCAAAACTGCTGTTGCCATGGAATTGTAGCAGATCTAACTGCGGCTCCAGTTTCACTAATGTTGACAGCTTGGTAACTGTAGGTCTGCATTGACAGGCAGGTGATGTCACAAAATAGGGCGGGGTTTCCATGGAAAGTGCTGGAAAAGCCTCAGCACACCCACGTATGCTGTCATCGTATCCCTCCCATGCAGTAAATAGTCCTAGTCTAAAATGTTTTCCAAGATTGATATTATCAAAAACAGTAATGAATGTTAATAAACTTACGCGTAATTTGACAAAAGATGAAGTAGTTGTAATTTTAAGCCTAGTGCTTTTTATTTTTATTCTCAATCATTTTTGTAAAGTGTAATAATTATAAATACCTTACATAAAATAAAGAGTATGCTACATATAACATAATTATATTACAAACATAGTCTTCATGTTCATGGGGGGTTACTAAGTATTTAACTGCATTAGAAACGCAAACATGTTTATCGATTAATAGAAAACATAGGCACTGCCATGAAAATTAAAGAACCTAAAATATATATTGTGGTATTGCAGAATATTTCTATTTAATGTAATTATCGATTTCATAAATCAAAAGTTTAAAGATTTCAGTATGTTTTTCTTTGTTACAAAATTGCTGAGCTGTTTCATAATGCTTGCCATTATTCAATGTCTTACTAAGGACGGGAAATGTATATGGCTATAGCTGTGAGAGGGTAACAGCATCAGATTGGCTAACCACCGTCATTAAACGACAGATTTAGGGGAAATATACATTGCACAAATGTTTATGATACATTAAAAGAACTGATCTAGTAGTAGCGCACCATGCAGACATGGCAAACAAATCTTTTTTCTAACATTAAAAAAAATATATATTTTGTATGATATATAACTTGTCAATCGTTACATTCTGATTCTACCCTTACAATAAATATATCCCTAGTGAGTTTATTATATGCAGTATTTATTCGTGCCATCAAACGACCGATCACAGGTAACGTTTAACTATTATTACAATACATTGCAGTGGAAACCCTTTTGTAAGTGTTTTATCGCCGTTGTTATTATTACTAATGCAATACCCTCCTGCTAACTTTCTGTAGTGCTTTTGTTAATTGGTAATTATAGTTCTGTTGCAGGACCAATGTTTAAACACAGCTCTCTACAACAAACAAAATGGAAGCAGTGTACTGTATGTAGTACTAGCTTGAACAATCTGAAATGCGTGCCTGTTACTTTAAGCGGAGGGATACAACCGCTCCTGAAGAGACTATAAAGACAACGTTGATTTAAAAGGAAATCCCTTTCAATTTTCTAGCGTCAGAGGGTTAAGGGACAGCGGAGAAAGCTGCGAACGATTGTTCTAAGAAACCATCAAGAAATTAGCCAAGGTATGTTTCTTTATCAGTGTAATCGTATTTAAATATGTAGGTAGATGTATTGGCGTAGAGTCAAATTAAGAATCAAAGCGCTTAGAATTGAAATAACGAGCGTGAAAAAAGCCGGTATCTGAGCATCACGTGGTAAAAATACCGACTTATTAAGTGTGTGTGTGTGTGTGTAATATATATATATATATATATATATATATATATATATATATATATATATATATATATATATATATATTGGCCCAATACTCAGTGTAGCCCTACAAGCCTCGGTGTAACTTTCTACATTGTAATATAAAAGGCTTTGGTACTAAAAACACCGTCATTATTAACTACGTTTATTTGAATTTTAGACGGTCCCCTTTTTGTTAAATGTCGCTGCGGTTAGTGATATTTTTTTTATAGGCGATTGTTACCTTTTATCCATATTGCGATTCTCCCCCATTAATTGTCTGCGACAATGCTGTGCTTTGTTATTATGTAATACTTACTGTACCTCCTTCCCATCACCACATCTCTGGGCCTTGGTTCTGGTCATGGAGGTTTCATTCGAAACGATGCTTGAATATCGGGATTTGTTTGGGTAACATCTGTGCTTGCAGTTGACCATGATTTTTTTTTTTAAAAGGTTTTTTTGATTTTTGGTTTTAATGTGCGCATTGCCTAGGTTTCGAGTTTTGGAAATTGTGTAACCTTGGCAATCAGATTGGTGAGCGATTTAATTTAAGTAGTATGACTGTGGATTTTTTTTCGTATGTTTTTAATCACGATTTTGTTGCGGCCCGACTAATGTTACCCACGTGTTGACCGTTAAAATGCTTTGTGTGTGTCGCCATATTCCGCACTGTCGTAATTTCCGGCAGTAGGAAAGTCAAGATGGCCAGAATGATTCTGCAGAAAGGGAACAAAATGGAGTTCTTGCTTGTGTACTTTAAATGTTTTAGCTTTTATTATTATTTTTATAAGTTATGTCTTAGTTCTGGTTTTAGCTTTCCTTAGGACCATTGGAAGAGAGTAAAACAATGCTTCATTCAGTTTGTCATCGTTTTGATAGTCGATGCCTGACACACTTGTGCATATTTGAAGCCAAACTCCTCCCAAAATGTAGCTTTTTTTTTGTAATCTGTATTACAGGACCCCTGCGTAAGGATACGTTTCATTCTCTGTAATATTTACTATTTGTTCCTATAAAATTAACAACCACATTTATATTTAGTTTTAGAACGCTACGTTGTTAATTTTAAATAAGTTTGTGCTTGTCCAGTGTAACTAAATCAACCCCCTCCCACCCCCATCTTGATGAAAGGAAGTACTGCGTTAACTGTAGCATTTTTTTTCTCCTTTTTAGATGCCAGAAGAAATGCGTCAAGATGAGGAGGTTGAGACTTTCGCCTTCCAGGCTGAGATTGCTCAGCTTATGTCTCTAATCATTAATACCTTTTATTCTAACAAGGAAATTTTCCTCAGGGAGATTATTTCCAATGCCTCTGATGTGAGTACCTTAATTTCTAATTAAGTTGTTTATCGATGTTTAAGTGTATAGAGAGATTTGGAAATGCAACTTGTGCCCAGTAAAGATAAATTTTATACATTTCCTTTTGCAAGATTAACACTTTTTTTTTTTTTTTTTTTTTTTTTTTTTTTTATATATTTCCCCCATGTCTTTAGGCTCTGGACAAAATCAGATATGAAAGCTTGACAGACCCTACCAAGATGGACAGCGGAAAAGAGCTAAAGATTGACATCATTCCCAACAAGCATGAACGTACACTCACTCTTATCGACACTGGGATTGGCATGACCAAGGCTGACCTCATCAACAACTTGGGAACCATTGCCAAGTCTGGCACCAAGGCTTTCATGGAGGCCTTGCAGGTATCCTATCACTAAGTATTCCAGTACATCATTACAACTCATAATTCGGTACTTTATATATAATGAGAGAGAGCTTTTGTTCACTTGGTTAGCTATACTTTTTCACAATAATGCTGACTGCTACTTCCAGATCCTTATGAGAGAATGTAGTCATGTTAAATTCATTGTCGTGTTTTAATTTGTAATGGCTTGGTTTTTCAGGCTGGTGCTGACATATCTATGATTGGTCAGTTTGGTGTTGGTTTCTACTCTGCCTACTTGGTTGCAGAGAAGGTTGTGGTTGTTACCAAGCATAATGATGACGAACAGTACATCTGGGAGTCCTCTGCTGGAGGTTCTTTCACTGTTAAAGTTGACACTGGTAAGTAATATAGAAGAGGAGTTTTATAACAGGAACTGCAAAATAGCATGTCTGGTCATTTTGACTGGATAGCTTTCTTGTGGGCTGCATAGTGATCCTGGTCACTTTTTTTAAAAAAAGGCAGCCTGGCAAACTGTAGCTGATGCTGTTAATGCGCAAGTATAGTCATATCCCAAGTACACAAGCACAAACACCCTGACTTTCTTTTTTTACAATTTATAGAATATATTGATATCCTGCTGTATTTTGTTTAATAGTTACGTATGGTCATAATTTAGACACCCTGAAGAATGTAGACAGTATTATTTCAGTCTACCGCACCAGTCATGTTTGGGGAAACCCAGCAAGTGTATTAGTGATAAAACACGAAAAATGATGATGGTGATAATAGTAAATTAAAAAATATGTAGCGTATATAGATGTTTGCCTTATTTATATGAACAAAAACATTAAATAGGTTATAATTTACCTGCACTAGCATAGAACACCTCCTTGTTCCGCTTCACTGGACCATGTCTGGGAAATTTCACGAAGACTGGCAGCAACTTCAATGCAAGGTACACTTTCCTTATCTCTGCATATTGTTGCCTTAAGATTTTTTGGCATCGCAGACTGTACAAAAATTCCCCACAGGCCATAAATCTTAGATCTATGCAAATACCTGAATGAGTGAGAGAATCAGTGACTCCTTTTCCTGTGTCCATAGGCACCTAGAAAACTGAAATTAAAATGTCCGCACCACTGTGTGGAATGTACCAGCACCAGACCAAATCAACCTGCATTTGGTGGGTGTTAATTTTGAACCCTGGATTGGTATGCTATTGTTCTTTTGCCTGCAGGTGAGCCCATTGGCCGAGGTACCAAGGTCATCTTGCACTTGAAGGAAGACCAGACGGAATACATTGAGGACAAGAGGGTCAAGGAGGTTGTTAAGAAACATTCTCAGTTTATTGGATACCCCATCACCTTATATGTAAGTATAACAAACTCTAGATACATGTTCCTAGGATGTAATCATATTGCATCTCTCAATGTGTTTCTGCATAACCTACAAGTAGTAATACTTGAATCCGTAGGTGGAAAAAGAGCGTGAAAAGGAAATCAGCGACGATGAAGCAGAAGAGGAAAAGACAGAGAAGGAAGAAAAGAAAGAGGATGAAGAGGGAGATGAAGAGAAACCAAAAATTGAGGATGTTGGCTCGGATGATGAAGAGGACTCTAAGGACAAGAAGAAGAAGAAAAAAATTAAGGAGAAGTACATTGACCAAGAGGAGCTGAACAAGACCAAGCCCATCTGGACCAGAAATCCTGATGACATCACAACAGAGGAATATGGAGAGTTCTACAAGAGCCTCACCAATGACTGGGAGGACCATCTTGCAGTTAAGGTTAGTTCTTTGGCTGGCTATAGTATGGTGCATTTGAAAAGGAATTTTAAACCAAGCTGAAGTTTTGTATATGTCAGAATTCTAAACTACCAGATTAATTGGTCTCTTTCCTTTCCCAGCACTTTTCTGTTGAGGGTCAGCTGGAGTTCCGTGCCCTGCTCTTCATTCCACGACGTGCTCCCTTTGACCTTTTCGAGAACAAGAAAAAGAAGAATAACATTAAGCTGTACGTAAGGAGGGTTTTCATAATGGACAGCTGTGAAGAGCTCATCCCAGAATACCTGAGTAAGAATTAAATTGTATAGGTGGTCTTGATCTGTTTGGTCACATTCACCTACTGTGATAGTTGGGTTAACTAGCCATTTATCGCTGTAGCACTCGTTTGATCCACACTTCATAAAATGTGTTTTAATGATTTATTAGTAGAACTTCAAGAAAATTGTCTTTTTTGTACTAAAATCCATGAGCTATTGTGATGTTGCGCACTAATATTTTCACAGTACTATTCAGTTGCTCACAGTGCGCAACAAAAAAATTGAAACTAACAATGTTTTCTCCTTCTAGACTTTGTTCGTGGTGTTGTTGACTCTGAAGACTTGCCCCTGAACATCTCCAGAGAAATGCTGCAACAGAGCAAAATCCTGAAGGTTATTCGCAAGAATATAGTTAAGAAGTGCATGGAACTCTTTGTTGAGCTGGCTGAGGACAAAGAAAACTACAAGAAATTATATGATGGTTTCTCCAAGAACCTGAAGGTAGGTATTTATCTTGACTAAGTTGTAGAGGATAACAAATGCACTAGTGTGGCTGTACATGGAAAATCTGGTAAAGTATACACACATCACATGTGGACTGATGCATAAGTGATGAAGCAGAATCTCTGCAAGTCAGGGACACATTTCTCAGTTAGCTGATACTTTGCTAACGTTTGGACATGACATAAGAAGACGGGTAATCATAATTGCCTTTAATCATAAAAATTGACAGAACTGGGTGGCCCAATCTGTCCGGGAATGCGTCAAATCGCACTGGACCTCTTCACCAATGTGTGCCATGTGTTTTTACCAATCTAAAGCATCGCTATTCTGTCGTTTTACGATTTAAGATAGTTGGCGTTAGGCAGCGCTTTAGCTGAGACAGTACACGGTCAATACACACCTCTGCAAAAAATGGTGGCAGTCCAGCAGAGCTCTAATTCATTAACATGGCCATCCTGCATTCTTAGTATGTGAAGCTGCAGAAATTGATGGCTTGTCTCTGTTCACTTTCTTTTAGCTTAATGTGTTGCTTATTCTTCAGTTGTCAGTGTGAACATGTGTATCCAGTGCAGCGGTATTTACAACGCTGTGTGTCATGCAACCCACTTCTGATTTGGCTATTTGTAAACTTTGAAACACTTAAGTTTATGAATGCTCAAACATATTTACTTTCCATTCCTCATCCACTATTATATTCATAAGTATTTCCATTTAGTTTGGTCAAGTTTAAGATGCCCTGCAATTGCCACAATAATCGGAATTTGATTGGCCAACAGAATCGGGTAACGTTTGAACAGGAACCAGTGTGTGATGTTTGATTGTTCTTTTGAGCCTTGATGTCTAATCATACATGCTGTATTCTCGATGTGATGTAGGGCTGCTTATTACAATGCTGAAGTCAAAATACTGCATTTTAATCTATTTCCTAAAAAGTAGTACCGGAAAAATATTGAATAGTGGCTAAATCCAGGTACAAATTGATAAACGGACATCCAGTACGTGATGTTTTTTAAAAAAACAATCCTGTTTTGGTAAAATTCTGAATAAACAAAAGTGTGGGACATTTACTGATATTGCACTTTATTTAAAAAATGTTTCCTCCTAGCTTGGTATCCATGAAGATTCCCAGAACCGCAGGAAGCTGTCGGAGCTGTTGAGATACCACAGCTCTCAGTCTGGGGATGAGATGACCTCTCTGATGGAGTACATCTCCCGCATGAAGGAGAACCAGAAATGCATCTACTACATCACTGGTAAGGGAGTGTTGAATTTTTTTTAATATAAAAAAAAATTCTAGTTGTTGCCAATTTATTTTCTCCCAATTTGAAATGGCCAATTATTTATTTGCTTGGCTTACCGTTACCACCCCTGTGCTGACTCTGAGCGGTGAAGACGAACGCACGCTGTCCTCCGGAGCGTGTGCCGTCAGCCGACCTCTTCTTTAAAAACTGCAGATTCACCATGCAGCTGCCCAGGAGCTACAGCATAGGAGGACAAAGCAGCTAACGGGCAAGCCCACAGGCGCCCGGCCAGACTACAGGGGTCGCTGGTGCGCGGTGAGCAGAAGACACCCTGGCTGACCTAGACCCTTCTCCCTGACCTGAGGTTTTTGTGTTTCTCTTGTGCTTTCAGGTGAGAGCAAGGACCAAGTTGCTAACTCTTCATTTGTTGAGCGTGTGCGCAAGCGTGGCTTTGAGGTGATCTACATGACGGAACCCATTGATGAATATTGTGTACAGCAGCTGAAGGAGTTTGATGGGAAGACTTTAGTCTCTGTCACCAAGGAGGGACTGGAGCTTCCAGAGGATGAAGAGGAGAAAAAAAAAATGGAGGAAGATAAGAGTAGATTTGAGAACCTTTGCAAACTCATGAAGGAGATCCTGGACAAGAAAGTTGAAAAAGTAGGGGTTTTGCAGTTTCTTAAATAAAACTTCTTTTTTTTTTTGTGATTCTAAACAATTGTATATCCTTCTGTTTCTCGCATCGTAGTAACACAACTGAAGATTCTTTGTAAAGGCACTGAAGTATCGGTGTGATACTGGTTCAGTTTTTCCTCCCCACCCCTCCCTCCCCCAGGTATTTTTTTTTCACCATGAGTGCCAGTTTGTGATCATTGCGAAAACAGGATCTTGAGGTTGCTGTGTATTTAAATGTCTATATACAGTAGAACAGGTGTTATCAAGCCTTTTATTTTAGGGGTGGGCCAAGTCTGTTGTGCTGGTTGCATTTTACTAATGGAATGTTCCTTGTTGTACTGTCCATGGGTTTGGTGCATCCTCTGTTCATGCTATGCCAACAGATTTAATCAGCTATGAGTATTGCTGATCCAATTTCTGAGCATCTTGTTTAATTTAAAATACTGTGCATGTTGTGTGTTAACTTAAGCCTTTTTAATGGCAGGAAATTTTACTGAGGTAACCAGAACGTGTTTCCTTTCCAGGTCACTGTGTCCAATCGTTTGGTCTCCTCTCCCTGCTGCATTGTCACCAGCACTTATGGCTGGACAGCAAACATGGAGAGAATCATGAAGGCTCAAGCACTTCGAGATAACTCTACCATGGGCTACATGATGGCCAAGAAGCACTTGGAGATCAATCCTGACCACCCAATTGTTGAAACCCTGAGGCAGAAGGCTGAAGCAGACAAAAATGACAAGGCTGTGAAGGACCTGGTCATCCTCCTGTTTGAGACTGCTCTGCTGTCCTCTGGCTTCTCTCTTGAAGATCCTCAGACTCACTCGAATCGCATCTACAGGATGATCAAACTTGGTCTTGGTAAGTTTGTGTGACAATTCCAGGGCCTAATTTTCATTTTTTTTTTTTTTTTTTTTATGCTTGCTTGATTAACCGGTATGAGATTCAGTGGTTCTTATAAATTTTAAAAGCTCAGTAATTTTGTAAAACAGCATTCTAAATGCAGGGTACTTGAATATCAACCTGCATTGTCACTGTTGAACATGGTTTTTATATTTGCTTTTTTTCAGGCATTGATGATGATGAAGTGACAACGGAAGAACCAACCACTGCACCCATTCCTGATGAGATTCCACCACTTGAAGGGGAGGATGATGCTTCCCGCATGGAGGAAGTAGACTAAAGACTTCTTCAAAGCTAGACTTTACCTCAATGTTGACTTTTTATTTAATTTTTTGAAGAAATGGTGTTCTTGCAAATGTTAAGGGGCAGTAATCTGGTTAACACCTGGGAGTCCTGAAAATGCTGTACATTTTTACAGTGATGCTATAAAGATTACAACTCGGTGTAGCTGCCTGTATGAGTTGTCTTTTAAACTTGTTGGCAAATGCTATTGAGGTGGATTTATCAGTTGGCATCACGCAGTGTTAAATCTATCCTCTTGGGTTAAGTGTTTTAAAGGGACTGTTGGATGTAAATTGGTGTGGCTCTTTCTGGATTCCTGGTGTTGCTTGATAGGGGAATTTAAATATTTGGTGCATCATGCACTGTTTGCATGGGGGAATAACCTCTTGGAATATCAGTGCTGTCTCAAATTATGTCCCTGAAGTAAGAAATGCCCATGTTCAGTCTGTTTTTGTCCTTTTCAGTTTTTTCAAAGAAATAAAGAAACCCTTTTAAACTCATTTGTGTGACTGTGGTTTACTGTTGCCTGTATTTTGGCCATTTCTTACATTTAGTTAGTAGCTAACACTGCAATGAAAACAGGTTTGATAGAATTGGCGGTCAGTAGCAACTGGGGATTTGAGTTTGCAACATTATATGATGTGCATTTTAGTTGCCTTGCACACCTGTATTGGTAAGTCCACTTCCATTAAACCATGTTGGCTTTTGTCAAAGTTGAACCCAACAGGTTAATTCCCCCCCTCCACACACACACACACACTTTTCCAGTACCTTCAACCATTTTAAATGCTGTTTCATAAGTTCTGTAACTAGTTCAAAATTAGATAAGTTTCTTGCTTGTCTGTGACTGCTTATAATGAATTAATACTGGATAGTATAATGACATTGCATCACCCACAAAAAAATGTTATGCATATATAATTAGCAATGGATCATACCCTCTAATAAACCAACAACACATTTGAGAGACTTCAATGTAATACTGTTGAGTTAATGCACGTTGTTTAAAGTTTCTACAATTCTGCATTAGTATTACATATATTTAGGTTTTGTCTTTACACTTGAGACCTTGGTTCCAGTTTATATTCCCCAAAAGCAGTTATCTGCATGTTTCTTGAAACCAAGTAGTTTATGTACATCAGTGGTATTTTGAAGCAATGGGTTGGGCTGAGAAGTTTACAGGAAGTACTAATAGCTTTCCTAAAAAGACATAATTAGTGCAGGATTAATATAAACTCATATTCAATGCATGTATGTTTTGTGATTGAATATGGAAAGTATCGCTGATGTAAAAGATAACATTTTTGTGACCCCTGAGTTTTTTCTCTGACAAACTTGACGGGGACATTACAAAACGAAGACACATGTTTGAAAGATAAAAATAACAAACTTAAAAATTTGCCATTTTAAAGGTCGTCTCTTTATAAAAACAAAAAAACACAAAATCATCCAGAAGATATTGATTAAAAAAAATAACATTTTTGTGACCCCTGAGTTTTTTCTCTCCTGTTGAACTGCCCCTGTAATGTTTTTGCTCCTGTGTACACATTTGCTGGTTTCTTATTGTTCTGATTTTAAACGGTAAAATAAAATTGCAATTGTACATTTCAGTGCAAGCAAAGCAAGCCTTAAAAAAGCATGTTAAAATACACTTGTTTGAGAAATATCCGAAATGTACCAAACATTAACAAACAGCTATGTGCTGTAACAACAATTAAATTTGATGTGGGCCACAGCCACGTCGTAACTAATCTTTTTCTCTCTCTAATACACCCGGGGCTCTTTTACAGTCTGTCCCTACTCGCTACCTGTACTCGCCACACCTAACATGGTCGTTTGTAATCGTTTTGCGTGAAACAGCGGGGGGTAGATCAGCCATAAAAACCGAACTCTTTTACGCGATTTTGATTGTATACTAATATATTATATATATATATATATATATATATATATATATATATATATATATATATATAATTATATATATATATATATATAGATAGCTATATTATATATATATAACGTTTAAAAAGTGATTGAAAATTGTACATAAACGTTTTGAAAACAAATATCTTGTTGAAACAAGCTCAAGAGAACAAGCAGGCAAAAGACAAAAAATAAATACAAATCAAACACTAGGATTAGCCTTTTTAATTACATGAAACGATTTACAAACTACCTCAGTTGTGCGTTTTTGCTTTACCAATGACGAACTAAAGATTGCTTGCTTGTTTGGGCTCACTTGAACTTGTGGCAGTTTTTTTTAATTTATTTTTATTTAAGGTCGTTCAATAGTAGGGTGGGTGAAGCAGGCAACTGGTGATTTTTCCTCTATGGAGAACTTGGCTCAGAGAGCTCTGTGGTACTCATGGACTTTGCAGTTCCCTTTCAATTCGAATGACAACCATTACTGAATGTGAAGAGCCTCTCTGACCATCAATCACTAAGCATATATACAAAAGTTGTCCTATCAGGGCCCTGCTGTGAGGGGGAAGTCCCTCCCATCTCCTGTTGAAGAGGGACATCCTCACATTTTCTTTCTCATCACACTGTGACAGGTTGTGGATAGCTTTCTCTTCTACTACCAAATTTGGCTGATTTATTGGATTTATCCTTAAATTGAAAAATAATTCAAGTTAAAATCGGGCTTCAAGCTTGTCTAAAAGAGTGCCCTTTTATTCTCGTGTCAATTTCTGACTAGAGCTGGTTTCGACCCCTCTGAAGAGATTAGCGACCGGCCATTGCTCTTTTCACTACACAAGGCCTTGTGTAGTTGATACATCGTGTGGAGAGCTATTGTGGTGCTGTAAGGAGACTCCGCAGGCTCGTGGCGTCGTCCTCTACACTGATTTAATCGGTCACAGCAACCAAAAAAAAAAAAAAAAAAAAAAAAAAAAACAACAGCTCGGGCCTAGCGTCCCTATCAATCTTCGGGCTTTCCTAGCGCGGCTGCCGTTACCTGCGGTGACCACGGCGATTGAATTGGCTGCATACCCCGGCACTGACCGTGGTTTTTCCTGCCGATCGGCTACTCGGTCCTGATTGACTAGGCACCGGTGTAAACATCTTCTCGCTGCCTACAGCTCAACCCCGACCGTGCCTACCTTCCACACCGACCTTGGACAGCGCTATTCCCGGCACCGATTGATTCGGTACCAGAGAACTTCTTCAAGGCCATCTACAGCCCGGCACCAACTGTGCTACAAGTCGGCATCTACCTCGGCACCAACCGTGATCTTTTCGACGTCGATCCCAGTACCAATTGATTCGGCAGCAGGGAATAGCTTCGAGGCCGTCTACAGCCAGGCACTGACCACCCTACACGTCGGCACCGACCGCACACGTCTCGACTCTGACCTCGGCACCGACTGATTCGGCACCGGTGAATCATTTTAAAAAGTGTCTGCAGGCTGCTCATTGAGCGCAGCAGTTTAAAAAAATAATAATAATAAAAAAAAACTGCAAAGCATGGTCGGTCCAGTCGACTGGGTCCTCTGCTGGTTTTCACCAGTATGACCGGTGTGTGGCAAAATTGCCCAGGCAGGACGAGCACTGATCCTGAGCCAGGTGCCTAGGGCCAGAGCACGTGGCCAAGGCACTGGCAGATGAGCTGGACTGCTCTCCATGCCAGAAGTTCTTGAGGAGAACTAAGCGACAGAGAGCAGCCCTATCCCCAGCAGAGTCTCTCTCTTCAAGCCATGGGAGAATGAGATCGGTGGTCCAAGAGCCTCCGCAGAGGTTGTCCAGGACACCCCCTTCTACAGTGACCAGGGAACTCTCCTGCACAACTGGGTCACCTTCCCCTTCCCCACCACCGGTACAGAGGTGCAGACACCTCTCAGTGAAGGCAAGATGGTCACCACCGAGGCAGTACCACTTGAGGGGACGATCACCAGGGGACAGATGGTCATGGCGCAGGCACCGCTCCCCTCCCCCAGGGGACAGGAGGTCGCCACTCAGGCACCGCTCCCCTTCCCCACACAGGCACAGATGTTCACCATCTCAATCACCTTGAAAGTGCCCAAGCTCGGCCGAGCGGCGCTTTGCGGAGCTGGCAGAGACTGTAAGGGCCCAGCAGACCATGTTGGAGACCCTACTGAAATCTCAGGGCAGGCTGCCCCCTACCACTGGGCAGCCCCAGCCCCCACAGTCCTGTTCCCCATCTCCTCTGCCTAGACCCCTTAGCCCAGGCGAACTGTCCTTCACGGCGTCCAGGTCGGACCTATCAGACCTAGCCACCTCTGTCGGGCAGGCCACAGTGGGGAGCACCCTGCCGCCCTTGCCACATGTGTCACAGAGGGAGGAGTTCTGGACACTAATGCAGTGTGCAGCTGCAGCCACAGACGTCCCCTGGCCGACGGAACAGGAGGAGCCTCTCCAGCAGAGAGGGCACCCACAACACGCCCTCCCCTTATGCCAGGACTTCCTGGATTTGGTTTGCTTCTCCTGGGGCAACCCAGTGTCTGCACCCTCAGCATCAAGAACAGCAGAGTCTCTGCTTTTGACTGCAGGAGCCGAAGAAGCAGGCCTAGGCACATTTCCCACCATAGGGGACACGGTCACAGTGTTAGTGCAAGTTTCCACCCAACCTCCCCGTCAAAACCTTGGAGGACAACGGACGCCATGCTGAAGAAGGCATACATGTCGGCAATGCTGTTCATGCGTGCAGCAAACGCCATGGCCATACTGGTACTTTACCAGAACCAGTTGGTGGAGAGGCTGCAGGACAGTGCCACAGAGGCAGAAACACGGGCTCCAGGTGGTGGCTAAGGCGATGACTGACCTAACAGGGAAGTTAGGTCAAGCATCAGGGAGGTCGCTGGCGGCGATGGTGGCCACTCGCCGGCATTTGTGGCTGAAGCAAGCCAAGGTCATAAAGACCGAGAAGGTGCCGCTGCCTTATGCCCCCATTACACCGGGGCAGACTTTCGGGGCGACCATTGATGTGAGCCTTGAGAGGTCCCACAAAGCCATGAAGGTCGCTTCAATGTTCTTGCGCCTTCCAGCTTACAGTTAGCGCCCAAGGTGGCATGCAAAGCCTGCTGGGGTAAAACGGTCTGAACACTGCCCTCCACCTGATGGAGATGGCCGAGACGCCCCTGGTTTGCTTTCCTCTCCAACATGTTGTCGGATCAGCCGCGGCAGCTCCCGCTGCGCAAAGACCTCCTGATCCAAGCAGAGGGGCTATTATGGCAGCCCAGCTCCAACTCTGGGTCAGGCTGTTGAACGGAGCTGTCTATTCAGACAAGGTTTGCCAGATGCAGTAATAGAACACTACAGTCTGCTAGGGCACCAAGCACTAGAGCCCACTACTCATATAAATGGAAAGTTTTCCAAGACTGGTGCCTTGCCCGATTGAGACGATATTAACCTCCTTACAACACTTGTTTGACGCAGGAAAATCAGCATCCACTTTGAAGGTATACCTGGCAGCAATATCAGTGTGCTATGACAAAATTGACTCGGTGTCCCCTGGGGCACATTTCCGGGCCGTGCAATTTCTTAAAGGGGCTCGGAGGCTTCGTCCTCCCATGAAAAGTATGGTCCCCAAGTGGGCTCTAGAACTGGTACTGTGGGCCGTTATGGGTCCCCCATTTGAGCCCATGGCATCAGCAAACTGCGCCCTGTTTCTTTGAAAGTGGCATTTTTAATAGCCATTAATAGCCTCTGCCAAACGAGTAAGCGAGCTTCATGCGATGTCCATTGATGACACACGTATTGCTTTCACTGGAAGTGACTCGTGGGTAACATTAAGAACAAATCCATCCTTTTTGCCAAAGGTGGTATCCTCATTCCATATTAGTACATGAGTTAGAGTTGGACCGTAGAGAACACACGGTATGCCCGTTCGGGCTCTGCGCTGTTATTTGGATAGGACAGCATCCTGGAGACAGTCCAACCAGCTGTTTTTCAGCTATAGGTCCTGCTCTAGAGATCAGGCCCTATCGAAGCAACGTCTAGCGCACTGGGTGACAGATGTGATACGCTTGGCATATGAACAGACGGACTCCCCATTATCGGGGGACATTACGACCCATTCTACCAGGGGCCAGGCAACTTCGTGGGCTTTTCTTCATGGCGCCTCCTTAGATGAGTTATGCAATGCTGCTACATGGATAGGTAGATAATAAACATTTGATCAATTATAAACAAACCCTGTGCATATAAAAATGACCCCTCTCCATTTTATTGCATGGTCACATGTGTCTGTGCCACGCCTTCCAGACAATCCTGACGGAGGGAAGAGATGCATATTTAGGGGCAGGCAGTTGCATTAAAAGAACAGCTGACTTTCAATTTAAAAACACAACCAAGCTTGGAGTAAACTTTTTCTTTGAAAGTTTAAATATTTTATTTATTTATTTATTTATTTATTTTTTAATTCCTAAAGCTAAAGTCAGTAGAGTGTTACACTTAAATCCGAGATGGCCGTCCGGAAAAAACTAGAAGTATTTGGTGCGCAAAAAGCATTTTTACACATTTAAATCATTTCTTTTTTTCTATTTTAATTTTAGATATGTTTAAGTAAAAACTGATAATAATAAGCCATTTTTTTGTTTGTTGTTGAAATCTAAAATTTCATTTGACAACCCTACCAACAGGTCTCCGCACACCCTGTTTTCTGCAAGAAGATGATGCGTCTATGCAGTGCTTTTTCTAGTTTTTGTTGACGTGTCTGACGAGTAGTATTTCGTTTATGTTTTAACTGCGAGTTTCCACCTGCACATGTAGCCATTTTTGTTTAGTGGGAACCAGAGGTGCGTTCAACTAGGACACTGACAGTGGTCCTCAAAGTGGTGCCCGCGAAGCCAGGCCGGCAGCTGTTCTTAAATTATGAGTCGTGAACCATTTCTGGCAGGTCGTAGCGTGGGAAAGTAAATAAAGCTTTAAACATGTTTTACAACAAAACCGTCACAACAGTCTGTTGACAGTGCTGCTCGCTTATGCTGTGTTTGTACATCCTCAACATATTTTCTTTTCCTGAAGGTCCTCCCCGATACAATCAACCAATGAAATATCTGCATTTTCTCTGTGGTGGCCCAATCATAAGTTAGCTGGGTGGGATAAACTGTCTGTTTCAGTTGCAGGTACTGACAGTAAGTTTAACCAATAGGAGAGTCATATATCTGCCACGTTTTATGCAGCTGTCCAATCATAAGCAAACAGAGGCCGGTCACGTTTTCTGCATGAAAATTGAAGGTGAGTGAGTAGCCAATGGGAAAGTGAAAGATCCCTTTGAAACAAAGCAAGACGCTATCTATCCTCTTTTAGTTTATTCATGGTTATCTGTGTAAACATGCTATTTAAAAAAATATTTGCATTGCGTATTTTATGTAAATTATTTAAAGAATAAGCGCAGCTTGGGAAGGCAGTGTTTAAGATAAGAACCTATGCAATAGTCAGCGTGCCCGCAAACAGCCAAGTAAGATCAATTTATGTACATGCCCAAATTACTTTGAGGACCACTGAACTAGGAGATGGCAGGACTTCATCCTCCCAAATACGCATGCAGGTGCTGTGCACAGACAGCGCCTACAGCTCACTGACCTGCTTAGCAGAGGTGATAGCCACAAGGAAGACTGTCTTCATAGACAGGTTCTTCAAATCTATGGAGTGAATGGGCTCAAACTGGGACATTGTGAGAGTCTCCAGTACAATATTAAGGCTCCATTCAGGGAGAACAGTCCTCCTGGTAGGGCGTAATCGATGAACGCCTTTCAAAAATGCGCACCCGGAGACACTGAATCTACGGGGGCATGGCAAGCAGAGATAGCCACTAAATACACCTTCAAAGTGGAAGGTGACCTGCCAGCATCAAGCAGCTCTTGCAGAAACTGTAAGATGACTGGCATAGGGCAAGATATGGGGTCATGGCTTCTAGTCAGAGCCTAGCGCTCTGCAACATACCCACAACTGCGTCTGATAGTCCTAGTGCTAACCAGCGGCCCCTTTCAGGGGCCAGATCCATAGTCGGAACCTGCCCGGTTCCGGGTGCCAAAGAGAGCCTTTCGCCTGACTAAGGAGATCTATGCACAGTGGGATCTCCCAGGGCTGTCCGTGCAACAGTTGGCACAGGGTCAAAATCCATCCGTCTGGATCAACACATTTGTAAGGGAGACCGCTTGCAACTCCAGTATGTTTATGTGCAGGGATGTCCAGCGGTCCGGCCTGGATGCGTGTACTCCTCTGCCTTCCCAGACCACCCCCCAACCCAAGTTAGAGGCATCTGACTTCACCAATTGGCGGTTCATCATTACTCCCATTCGCACACCTTCTCGCAGGTGAGAGGTCATCCTCCAAGCACGCATGAGACACAGTCAGCCGATGGTGTCTGTTGCGTTTTGTGTTGAGGTGGAACACATTGAGCCACGCTTGTAGCGGGCGGATGCAAAGTAGACCCAGCTGAATGGCCAATATGGCTGCGATCCAATTTTCTGGCACAATAGGAAGGTGACATCTGACAGGTATACACACATCGTACTGGAGTCCAGCCAGAGCCTCAAGTATGTTGTGCACTGCACTGTTGTCAGCCGACTCTACATCATTGATGGTGAAGCCCAGCCTCGCCAGATACTCTGTCACGCCACCGTGTGGGCCACTGCTTCCTCTTGCGACTGGGAACAGATTAACCAGTCATCAAAATAGTTTATTACTCTGATCCCCTGCAGCCAGGCTAGCGTCCACACACTTTAAAACATACAAGGAGCTAGGTTTAGACTGAATGGCAGCACAGCAACCTCGTAAATGCTTTCTTGAAAAGAAAAGCAGAGATACTTCCTGTGCTCTGGACAAATGGGAACGTGAAAGTACATGTTCCATAAGTCCACAGTGGTGAACCAGTCGCCCGGCCAGATGGACTGGAGAATTCCCTCTGCCTGCCGGGTGGGCCCGGTTGTTTACGGCTGGTGTGCCCTGTAGGTCATGCCTTAGGTAATCCAGCGGAGCCATGGGGACTGGAACTGTCCTGGTGACAGTCCGCGCCCGAGGAGCTTGCCAGCGGTCAACCTGCCCCACGCAGGAGCGAGGGGAGACAGCAACGCGGCCACCTGCCAGGATGCCTCGCGTTCCCGGTGGGATCTTTGTAAGGTCTCCATGGCTGGCCCAAAGGTATGTCCTGGAGATATAGGTGCATCTAGCAGCGCGGCCTTATTTGCATCAGGAACTCTGGCTTGTGACAGCCACAGCTGTGTACGAGCCACAATCAACCAAGCCCAGCTCCGGCCAAGACCTTGCCCTTGGAGACTGGAGATCTGAAGCAGCATCCTGGACAGGAGGACTCCGTGGCCACCAGTTCAGAGAGTGGGGCCTCGCACAGCAGACCATCCATATAAGCCCTGAGCACACTTGCCGTGTTTGACAGGTGAGTTGCCTGCGCCTCTGCTTCATATGCCAGCTTGAGATCTGTTTCCGTCACCTTACATCGAGGGTTCGGGCACGCAGGGCCAACCCACCCACTGGCAGGGCCTTAACCAGGGCCACGATTTTGGAGTCTACAGGGGGAAACCCCGTTAGACCAAGCTTTTTGAGAGGCAAGCGGAGTAATCTATCACGCTAGGACCTGAGGTCGGACGATCCCAGGAGGAGCGTACCTCCTCCATGAAATCTGGGAAGGTCAGGAACTTCTGCGGACATTGCCTGCATCCGGAAAACTGATCGGCGTAGTTTTGCCGCTGGTGTCCAGTGGACTTGCAGGAAGGCTGCAGCGTGTCCCATAAGTGCCGAAACCGAGCTAGACAACGGGGGAGCACTGGCTTCTGAGACATGCAGGGGGCTCGCCTACCTGCATGTCAAAGAAGAAGGACTGGTCAGCATATAACGTGCACCAGAGGGACACAAGGGCCGTGGTGTGCGAGTTAAAGCAGACAGCAAAACCACAGTAGAAAGATAGTTTACAGTACTGTGCAAAAGTTTTAGGCAGGTGTGAAAAAATGCTGTAAAGTAAGAATGCTTTCAAAAATAGACATGTTAATAGATTATATTTATCAATTAACTAAATGCAAAGTGAGTGAACAGAAGAAAAATCAACATCAAATCCATATTTGGTGTGACCACCCTTTGCCTTCAAAACAGCATCAATTCCTCTAGGTACACTTGCACAGTCAGGGATTTTGTAGGCATATAGTCAGGTGTATGATTAAACAATTATACCAAACAGGCGCTAATGATTATCAATTCAATATGTAGGTTGAAACACAATCATTAACTGAAACAGAAACAGCTGTGCAGGAGGAATAAAACTGGGTGAGGAACAGCCAAACTCAGCTAACAAGGTGAGGTTGCTGAAGACAGTTTACTGTCAAAAGTGATAAACCATGGCAAGAGTGAGCACAGCAACAAGACACAAGGTAGTTATACTGCATCAGCAAGGTCTCTCCCAGGCAGAAATTTCAAGGCAGACAGGGGTTTCCAGATGTGCTGTCCAAGCTCTTTTGAAGAAGCACAAAGAAATGGGCAACGTTGAGGACCGTAGACGCTGTGGTCGGCCAGGGAAACTTACTGCAGCAGATGAAAGACACATCATGCTTACTTCCCTTCGCAATCGGAAGATGTCCAGCAATGCCATCAGCTCAGAATTGGCAGAAAACAGTGGGACTCTGGTACACCCATCTACTGTCCGGAGAAGTCTGGTCAGAAGTGGCCTTCATGGAAGACTAGCGGTCGAAAAGCCATACCTCCGACATGGAAACAAGGCCAAGTGACTCAACTATGCACGAAAACACAGGAACTGGGGTGCAGAAAAATGGCAGCAGGTGCTCTGGACTGATGAGTCAAAATTTGAATATATTTGGCTGCAGCAGAAGACAGTTTGTTCGCCGAAGGGCTGGAGAGTGGTACATGAGTGAGTGTCTGCAGGCAACAGTGAAGCGTGGTGGAGGTTCCTTGCAAGTTTGGGGCTGCATTTCTGCAAATGGAGTTGGGGATTTGGTCAGAATTAATGGTCTCCTCAATGCTGAGAAGTACAGGCAGATACTTATCCATCATGCAATACCATCAGGGAGGCATCTGATTGGCCCCAAATTTATTCTGCAGCATGACAATGACCCCAAACATACAGCGAAAGTCATTAAGAACTATCTTCAGCGTAAAGAAGAACAAGGAGTCCTGGAAGTGATGGTATGGCCCCCACAGAGCCCTGATCTCAACATCATTGAGTCTGTCTGGGATTACATGAAGAGAGAAGCAACTGAGGCTGCCTAAATACACAGAAGAACTGTGGTTAGATCTCCAAGATGTTTGGGCCAACCTACCTGCCGAGTTCCTTCAAAAACTGTGTGCAGGTGTACCTAGAAGAATTGATGCTGTTTTGAAGGCAAAGGGTGGTCACACCAAATATTGATTTGATGTAGATTTTTCTTCTGTTCACTCACTTTGCATTTTGTTAATTGATAAATATAAACTATTAACATGTCTATTTTTGAAAGCATTCTTACTTTACAGCATTTTTTCACACCTGCCTAAAACTTTTGCACAGTACTGTATATACAGTGCCTTGCAAAAGTATTCAGACCCCTGACCAATTCTCTCTTATTACAGAATTACAAGTGGTACGTTGAAATTTTGTTCTGTTTGATATTTTATTTATAAACACTGAAACTCAGAATCAATTATTGTAAGGTGACATTGGTTTTATGTTGAGAAATATTTTTAAGAAAAATAAAAAACTGAAATATCCTGCTTGCATAAGTATTCAACCCCTGTGCTGTGGAAGCTCCCAGTTTGCACCGATGAAAGAAATTGCCCAAACGAGGACACAATTACCTTACCATTGGCCTCCACCTGTGAACCATTAAAGTTGCTGTCACATTTTCTGGATAAAAACCCCACTGTTGAAGGATCATTGGTGAGGCTGTGAATCTGAAGGAAAATGAAGACCAAAGAGCATTCTACAGAAGTTAGAGATAAAGTAATACAAATGCATAGATTAGGGAAAGGGTACAAAATAATATCCAAGTCTTTGGATATCCCAGTGAGCACGGATCAATAATCAGGAAGTGGAAGCTGCACCACACCACCCAGGCACTGCCAAGAAAAGGCCATCCGTCAAAACTCAGCGCTCAAACAAGAAGGAGACTTGTGAGAGAAGCCACAGAGAGGCCAACAATCACTTTGAAGGAGCTACAGCGTTCAGTGGCTGGGAGTGGAGTAATGGTGCACCAGTCAACCATATCAAGAGCTCTGCATAACATTGGCCTGTATGGGAGGGTGGCAAGAAAGAAGCTGTTACTCAAAAAGTACCATCTGAAAGCACGTCTGGAGTTTGCCAGAAAGCATGAGAGTGACCCAGCTGTGATGTGGGAAAAGGTTTTGTGGTCAGATGAGACCAAGATGGAACTTTTTGGCCAAAATTCAAAGCGCTATGTGTGGCACAAACCTAACACTGCCCATGCCTCAAGTATGACAGTGAAGTATGGTGGTGGCAGCATCATGCTGTGTGGGTGCTTCTCACCAGCAGGGACTGGGCATCTTGTTACAACTGAAGGAAGAATGGATGGAGCAAAATACAGGAAAATACTGCAAGAGAATCTGCTTCAGTCTGCTAAAAAACTGAAGCTTGGGATTAAATTCACCATTCAGAAGGACAATGATCCCAAGCACAAGGCCAAAGGAACATTGGAATGGCTCAAGAACAAAAAGGTGAATGTCCTACAGTGGCCCAATCAAAGTCTGATCTCAATCCCATTGAGAATTTGTGGCACTATTTGAAAATTGCAGTCCACAAGCGTCGTCCAACCAATTTGATTGCACTACTCTCTTTTAAACACAGCACAATCTGCTCTTTCTTTTCTTTTTTTTTTTGCCACTGGTACTGGTGTGGACGGCCATGACCCTGGGGAACCACTGGCTCTCTGGAGTTTTGGTTGCCTGCCCCTACTGTGGTGGTAGCTGAAATAAAATATGTCTTGCTCAGATTTTTATTTTTATGTATATATGCAGGTTACCATGGCTGTAATGGAATGATGCGTACGTTATGATGTTATGATTATAACAGTTTCTTTGGTTATTTACGTACACACGAGTAGCCTTCACTTGTTGCTGTGTGATATACTGTATCTTATTTGGCTGTGATCTTTTATTTATTTTTTTTACTATGGATCGTGTACTCATGATGCTGGAATTTACAAAAGACATGGGATATGTGTTTTCGTATGAGAATATATATATATATATATGTTGTGTATTATTTATTATTTTTCCATCCACTGCATACAAGCTATACTTATCTAATTGTATAGTCAGTATATACTATGCATGTTGATTGCATGCTGCATGCAATTATTTTGTTCTGTTATTGAGGTATGCATGTCTGTTATATATATATATATATATATATATATATATATATATATATATATATATAAATATAATTTTGTATTTATGTGCGTGTATACATACTTTTTACTTATTCATTTTTATGCAGCCTCTGCATATACTGTATATGTCCGCTATGTTAGGACGACATTCTGTGTCTGAAGAATATTAATACCTACAGTAGTTTAGTTTTGCTTACACTTTTTTTTTGTTAAATAGTTGGAGCCATTACAGGGAAAGCAATATGCTAAAAACCAGCCAACCTGGCCCAAGTGAACTGCTGATTGTGAAAAGGCAGAGGTATATTACTGTGGGGGGTGGGTTGTGGGTTTGTTGAATTCTCTATCTTCTTCCTTTTACTTTTTTTTTTACTTTTCTATTTACAATGTCTCACTTTGCTACTACTGTTGTGTGGGGAGGATCTGGGCTCTTTCCTATTTACTCCCTTTAAAAGGTGATGTCTGTTAACGGATCTTAATCTGGTGGTTGCCCAGTTGAAATGTGAAGGGCTTAAACCACCCTGTCGAAGGTAAAAGTTTTAACCCATCTCCAGCAGCTGGGGGTGGGAATTACGTACCTGCAGGAGATCCATTTAAGAACCTCAGACCTGTCCGCATTCATAAGGACTGAGTGGGGCAGCTGTTTCATTCAAATTTTCAAGGCCAGAGGTGCGGTGATCCTGATTAGCAAAGCCATTCCCTTTGTCTCTTCCCAAACTATTGCAGATCCTAACAGTAATTATATTATTGTAAGTGGTAAACCTTATAATACCCCTCTAATTTTGGCAAATGTTTATGCTCCAAACTGTGATAAAGGTTTTCTCACTTTTGCCTGATATAATTACTCATTTTCTCCTTCTGGAGGGACAATTTAACTGTGCCCTTAATCCAGTTGTAGACCACTCCTCAACTAACCCATGTCCCTCCTTAAAATCAGCAATAGCTATTCGTACTTTCTTAGAGGCTTACAAAGTTTCTGATATATGGTTGTGACAGGACGACAGAGGGTTGAGGCTCAGAGACAGTGTAAAGGCAAAAATAAAGTTCTTTATTAAATAAAATAATCAAATAAACAGGCACAAGGGCCAACAGAAAGAGGTTCAAACACAAATAATAAGTGAACTTACAAAGTAAATGGTCAGGTTCCAAGTCTTTTTAAACAAGACACTCTTCTTCCAAAACACAAAAACTCTCCAACACAAAGCAAACTCCCAAACAGAAAAAAAAAACACCTCCAGCCAGGCCTCACCCCTGGCTTTTATCCCCTGTAGCTGGAGCCCAATTAATCAATAATTACTATTTATTCAATTAGAGCTCCAGTCACATTCTCACATGTTTTCCTGGCAGGGAGGAATTTAACCCCCTCCCTGCCAGTTCCAAACACATTCATATAGACGGGGCAGTTTTTTCCCAGATCGACTTTTTTTTTTTATAGACAATAAACTACTTCCTTCCATTCTTTCCTGTGCCTACCAAAGTATAGTGACTTTGGAAACTGATGTTTTTCTGAGAAAGCTCCATCTCGAGCTCCCTGGTGTTTTGACTCATTGTTACTATCACATGATGACTTTATTAATTTTCTTTCTAACCATATTATTCTGTTTCTTGATACCAACACAACATAGAAGTTCATCTGCTACACTGTGGGAGTCACTAAAAGTATATCTTGGTGGCTAAATTATCTCTTTTAGTTCTAAAAGCAAAAAGCAGCATACCTGCCATGTCACAGAACTGACCTTATTCTGCAGACTGATCAGCAATATGCAGTCTCCCCAAACCCTGATCTTTACAAAAAAAACAACTCGCTCTGCAATCAGAATTTAGCCACCTGTCATCAATATAGGCTGAACAGGTCTTAACTAAATTACGATACAATATTTATGAGCATGGAGATAAAGCCAGTAAACTTTTGGCCCATCAGCTCCGTCAGTCTGCAGCTTCTCGCACCATCAGTGAAATTCGTACTGATTCAGGCACACTTACCATCGACCAACAGGAGATCAACAATCAGTTTAAAAAAGTCTACTCCTGTCTTTACTCCTCTGAATCTCCTAAAGATGGGATTCTAATTAATACTTCTTTTGAAAATGTAACCATTCCCATAGTAGATCCACAGTCTAAGGCTATCTTGGAAGACCCACTCACCACTGATGAAATTGCTTCTGCCATAAGGGCTATGCAAAGTGGGAAATGACCGGGCCCCGATGGGTTTCCCATAGAGTTTTATACAAAAACTCTCCCCCTTATTGAGTTCCATGTTTGATGAATCTTTTTCCAATTCAAAATAACCCCCCACCCTTTATAGAGCTTCAATATCATTACTCATAAAGAAAAATAAAGATCACCACGACTGCAGCTCTTATTGGTCCATTTCCCTCTTAAATGTAGATGTCAACATTATTGCTAAGGCTTTAGCTTGACGTATTGAACCTGTTCTCCCAATTATAATTTCTTCGACCAAACAGGTTTTGTATAGGGTAGATAGTCATATTTTAATCTCAGGCACCTCTTTAATATTTTATACAGCCCTTCAAATTCACAGTAACCCGAGATCCTTCTCTCGCTTGACGCGGAAAAGGCCTTTGATTGTGTTCAGTGGGATTATCTCTTTATGACCTTTCATAAATTTGGCTTTGGCCCCACCATTATTAACTGGATAAAACTATTATATGTATCTCCTCTCACCTCGATACGCACCAATAACATACAATCAGAATATTTCTTCTTCCACTGTGGAACCAGACAGGGGTGCCCTCTCTCTCCACTGTTGTTTGCCATTGCAATTGAGCCCCTGTCTATTGTTTTACGCAACAATCATGGAATACGGGTGCAGTCAGGGAGGAGCAGACACAGAAGGCCTTGCTATATGCTGATCTTCTTTTTTACATTTCTGATCCTGCCTCCTCCCTCCCACAAGCACTTTCAACCTTAGAGTTATTTGGCAAATTCTCAGGCTATAAAATAAATTTTCACAAAACTGAACTTTTTTCAATCAACGCAGCTGCCAGACTTTGTAACTTTAATAATTTTGCTTTTAAAATTGTCCATGATAAGTTCACATACCTTGGGATTACTGTGACTGGGTTATATAAGAATCTTTTTGGTACTAACTTCAACGCCCAGCTCTAACGTACTAAACAGGACCTCAACCACTGGTCATCCTTTCATATTTCACTTATCAGCAGAATAAACTCTGTTAAAATGAGTATTCTCCCAAAGTTTCTATACCTCTTCCAATGTGCTCCGATTTTTATCCCAAAATATTTTTTTTCATACCCTTAACCAATCAATCTCTTAATTTGCAGAAGCTGAGGTCTGCAGGTGGGTTGGGCCTTCCAAATTTCCAATTCTACTACTGGTGTGCTAATATCCGCAGCGTTCTGAATTGGTTACTACTAGGTTCCCAGGACCTGAGTGGCTACATATAGAGGAAAACTCCTGTAAAGCCTCCTCCTTATCTGCTCTTTTATGTGCCCCACTTCCACTTTGTATAACTACATTTAGTAAAACCCTACTCTTTTGTCATTCTCTATGGATATCGGCACAGTTCAGACAGCACTTTGGGTTTCAGTCCTTCTCTATTTCGGCTCCCATAGATACAAACCACCTATTTCCCCCTTCGGTGCAAGCCATTGCTTTCCATACTTGGTGTGCTAATGGCATTTCTAATATTAAGGATTTATATATTGATAATAATTTTGCATCATTTGAACAACTCTCTTAAATTTGGTTTGCCTCAAACACATTTCTTTATATATCTGCAAATTTGTAATTTCGTAGGCAACAGTGTTGCACAGTTTCCCTCCCTGGCCCCTGCATCACCTGTTGATTCAATTTTAGTGCTAAATCCCTCGTCAAAAGGTATTATAAGTACTATTTATAGTCTGATTCTGAATGTGTTGAAAACTGTATGGGAGCAGGACATTGGGTCTGACATCCCAGATGACATCCAGAGTTCACTCTTCATTAATCTGTGCTCGTTATGGGTTAATCCAATATAAAGTTTTACACAGACTTCACTTTTACAAAACTAAATTAGTGAAATATACCCTAATTTGGACCCTACCTGCGACAGATGCAAACAAGCACCTGCTTGTCTATTCCAGATGTTTTGGTCCTGTCCAGGTTGTTTTCTTTCTGGTCCTCCATTTTTGAAACTTTTTCACAGATATTTAATACACGCATCGAACCTTCGCCACTTTATTTCACACTTTGGAGTTGTACCTGAAGGTACTGCTCTGTCTAAAATGCAGTCTGACACTCTGGCCTTCACAACGTTACTAGCTGGATGTCAAAGTTTATGTTGCTGTAAGCAGGCTGCCACCCCCCCCTTTTTATGATTATATGTTGTGCATTTCATTCTGTGCATATGGTTCAGTGCATTTGTGAAAACCTCAAAATGAATAAACAGAATTGAAAAAACTATTTACGAACTGCCAATCCTCGTCCGAGTGATCTGCTTGTAATGACAACTGAAATCATTGGTAAAAAAAACCAAAATGATAAGAGGTTCTTTTATTCTTTTTTAAGTTTGTTGCATAGTTTTATTATTATGGAGAGGCGCATAAATGCATTCTTTGTTCCCCCTCTGGAACGTATTGACCTGGAAGGTAAACGAGGTAGCAGCTGCAATCGTTTACCAAGGGGATAGCATAAAAGTGGCCAGAGAAATGCTAATCTTTTCCTTCGCTTGGTTTTGGGTTAGAAACTGGAAGGACCGTGAGAGACGCAGAGAAAGCGTATTGGAAATATTCGTGAGTGTTTTTTTTTTTGTTTGTCGTGTCTGTTTAGTAACTGTCTGTGTTTTCTGATTATAGCACTAGACGACTAAACACAAATCAGGAGCTGTCGCCAAGGGCCAGCACAAACAATGTTGCCGCGACTAGGATTGAAGTACAATTTTTTGAAAGGATCAATACACAAGTATTCTAGTAAATTCTATTCTAGAAGTACCGCTTCTGTGTAGACATGGTTTGCGAGGACCTCAGACTCCTAATGGGATTATAAACCTGCAGTTTCTAAGTCAGATAGTGAGGAAGTTGCTGATAAAGTGCTTTGTAAATTAAGCACCGTAATTTGAATTGTGCTTGAAGCTCAACTGGGAGCCAATGTAAATCCAGTAGAATTTGAAAAGCTGGGCAACGGGATCGACCAATCAATAGTCGAGCTGAGGCATTCTTAATGACCTGGAGCAGTCTGATTCGACATCGAGGCAGATCCACATACAGGACATTGCCATAGTCGAGATGAGATGTTACAAGAGTATTCAGAACATTAGCACAGTCTCTGTCAGAGAAAAATGGTTTGATCTTTCTGATTGTCCATAGATGGAACATGCAAGTTTTTACTACTTGTTTTACCTGAGGCAGAAATGATAGAATTGTCCAGCACAAGACCTAGAATCTTAGTCCTGTTCACTAATAGGGGAAAAGTTCCATTAACAGTTAACGATGATGCCATATGCCTCAAAGCGGACACAGATAATACAGACCCATGTGGAACTCCACATGTGACTGGCCTGGCTGAAGAGGAATAGGCACCCATTGTTATTTTTTGGGGAGCGATCAGTCAGAAACAACCTGATTCAGTCAAGTGCGATCCCACAGATGCCCATACCTGCTCCACCCTCTGCAATAAAAGACATTGGTCTATAGTGTCAAAGGCTGCTGAGAGATCTAATAAGAATAAGCTGGCCAAACCTCCTTATCTAGCACACTAACTCTTCAACAACACACAAGGTAGCTGTCTCAGTACTTTGGAAGAGTCGTAATCTACAGGATGACAAATGTTCTTGCAGCTGCTGAGCAGCATGTACAGAATAGGTCCAAGAATTGAAAAGCTCTGTTTGACCAATACTGAAGGTCGCTGTCACAGAAGGTAGGCTTCATCTTAGTAAGGTTTGCTATGAGCTCAGACAGAGTAACTTGTCTTAATTCAAGCAGTGAGTGAGACTGTGGAGCTCTGTCCTGAAAACCAGAGGGAGCTTCAGGGCTTGAATTTCAGCGTGGGATCGTGGGAATCACATTTTCCAAGCGCCAGCGCACCAAAAGTTATGCATATATAACTCAGGCACCGTAAAAGCCATCTACCGGTTTTAAACGTGGCTTGTTTAAAAGTACAGGCTTTCCAAAGGCATATTCAGTGTGTATGGGGTACGCCTAGCCGGAACTACAACTGCCTGAAGTTAAGCCTCTCATCATGTGACAGAGTTCACAGCTTAGGTTTTGTTTTCAGTCTATTGCTCCATCATTGTAGCAGCTAGACTGAACCCCCCCCCCCCCCCCCCCCCCCCCCATGTTTTCATATTGAGGTTCAATGGTGTAGTGTTTTTAGTCATCTATGATTACTATGATTACTATATATACATAGATAGATAGATAGATAGATAGATAGATAGATAGATAGATAGATAGATAGCATTGACCAAACATATTGTGTGTAAAGAGTTATTAAAAAACAAAAAATGGCACGCTGGGTTAAAAGAAAAGCACATTTTTCTTCTGCTGCATGCAAAAACTTCACATCAGGCAATGGCAAAAGCAATGGAGAGTGCTCTGTCTCACAGTGATGAACAACTGTTAGGTCTCCTGAAAGCAGCTTATTTTAAAGCTACACCAGTGTGAATGATGATGCAGTAAAATATATGTAGTTTTATATATGCAATAGTGCCTTTTTTTTGCCATTCCCCCTAAAATTTTGGAATATCCCTGATTTGGGGGGGGGGTATTCGCCCAGCACACAAAAATGAAATTCAAGCCCTGGGCTTGAACAGATGTGTTGGAATTTGAAATTCTGAGAACTTGTATTTTATTGTCCAAAAATGAAAAAAAGACATGACAAGTTACCGCTGAGTTAGTGAGAACCTGCTTGATGGATTGAGGGTTGGTCAATTGCGCAACAACCCTGAATAATTCCCCAGGTCGATTCCTAGCAGTTTCAATCCTATTCGCTAGATAGGATTTCTTAGCTTCATAGATTGTTTCCTGATCAATTTGAGAGCGATTTCATCAGCTAATAGGTTTATTTTATGCCAATTGTGCTCAGCCAAGCATATTGTCTTCTAAATATAATCAGGTTTTTTGTGAACCAAGGTTTAGGGGGCAGATGGTTGGGACAAATCATTTTTTTGGGAGCCACTGAATCAAGAGCATTGATAAGTGAAGTGTTTTACAAATTAACTAACTTGGCAAGCTCCTGCAAAAATGGTGTCATGCTCTCTGCAGTTAATGATTTCTTAGGTCTAATTAGAATTTGTTCTTTATTAGCACAATGACAACAGATAAAAGCTTTAATATTAAACTTAAATGAAATCAGAAAATGATCATACCACTCAACCTAATGATAGCCAAAATAGAGACCGGAATTTATGCTGAAAAGTTTAAATCCAGTGTATGTCCAGCTCTATGAGTTGGGCAATCAACAGATTGATTATAGTCTAGACCAGTGGTCCTCAAAGTGGTGCCCGTGAAGCCAGGCCATCGTGCCTGCGGCAGCTGTTCTTAAATTATGGGTCATAAACACATTTAAGAAGAACATAAGAAAGTTTACAAATGAGAGGAGGCCATTCAGCCCATCTTGCTCGTTTGGTTGTTAGTAGCTTATTGATCCCAGAATCTCATCAAGCAGCTTCTTGAAGGATCTCAGGGTGTGAGCTTCAACAACATTACTGGGGAGTTGATTCCAGACCCTCATGATTCTCTGTGTAAAAAAGTGCCTCCTATTTTCTATTCTGAATGCCCCTTTGTCTAATCTTCATATGTCACCCCTGGTCCTTGTTTCTTTTTTCAGGTCGAAAAAGTCCCTTGGGTTGACATTGTCAGTACCTTTTAGAATTTTGAATGCTTGAATTAGGTCGCTGCGTAGTCTTCTTTGTTCAAGACTGAATAGATGCAATAATTTTAGCCTGTCTGCATATGACATGGCTTTTAAACCCGGAATAATTCTGGTCACTCTTCTTTGCCCTCTTTGAAGAGCAGCAATATCCTTTTTGTAGCGAGGTGACCAGAAATGAACACAATATTCTAGATGAGGTCTTACTAATGCATTGTACAGTTTTAACATTACTTCCCTTGATTTAAATTCAACACTTTTCACAATATATCCGAGCATCTTGCTGGCCTTTTTTATAGCTTCCCCACATTGTCGAGATGATGAAATTTCTGAGTCAACAAAAACTCCTAGGTTTTTTTCATAGAGTCCTTCTTTAATTTCAGTATCTCCCATATGATGTTTATATATAATGAACATTTTTGTTTCCTGCATGCAGTACCTTACACTTTTTTCTATTAAATGTCTTTTGCCATGTGTCTGCCCAGTTCTGAATCTTGTCTAGATCATTTTGAAAGACTTTTGCTGCTGCAACAGTGTTTGCCACTGCCAGAATTAATATTTTATGTGGGACTTTGTCCAAAGCTTTCTGGAAAACTAAATAAACCATGTCATATGCTTTGCAATTATCCATTATCAATGTTGCATCCTCAAAAAAATCAAGCAGGTTAGTTAGACATGATCTCCCTTTCCTAAAACCATGTTGACTGTCTCCCAGGATACTGTTACAGTGTAGGTAATTTTCCATTTTGGATCTTATTATAGTTTGCATATAATAGAAGTCAGGCTTATTGGTCTGTAGTTACCAGGTTCAGTTTTGTTTCCCTTTTTGTGGATCAGTCTTACGTTTGCAATTTTCCAGTCTGTCGGTACAACCCCTGTGTCAAGAGACTGTTGCATGATCTTGGTTAGCGGTTTGTAAATAACTTCTTTCATTTCTTTGAGTACTATTGGGAGGATCTCATCCGGCCCAGGGGATTTGTTTATTTTAAGAGCTCCTAGTCCCTTTAACACTTCTGTCTCGTTTATGCTAAAGTTATTTAAAACTGGATAGGAACTGGGTGACATGTGGGGCATGTTGTCCGTATCCTCCTTTGTAAAAACTTGTGATCTCCTTTGTAAAAACTTCATCTATGATTTTGCCATTTGTATCTCTTAGACATTTAACCTCCTCTTTGAATGTTCTCTTGCTGTTGTAATATTGGAAAATCATTTTGGAATTGGTTTTAGCTCCCTTAGCAATGTTCATTTCTATTTCTCACTTGGCCTTTCTAACTTCCTTTTTGACTTGCAGTTTGCAGTTCTGTGTACTCTTTCTGTATACTTTGTTTTTGGTCCCTTTTTAATGCTCTGTAAAGTGCCTTTTTTCGCTGAATATTTTTTTTAATTGATCTATTAAACCATTTTGGCAATTTAGTTGTACATTTAGATTTGTCTACTTTAGGGATCTAATTGTTTTGCACCTCTAGTACTACATTTTTGAAGAACAGCCATCCTTTATCTGTGGATGTTTTCTCTATTTAATTTACTTCTGTTAGTCTCTGTTTCATACCTTCATAGTTTGCTTTTCTAAAATTGTAAACCTTAGCTTTAGTCATTACTTTTGGGGTTTTAAAACTTCAAATGAGACCGTGTTGTGGTCTGAGTTTGCTAGTGGTTCTCTGACCTCTGTTTTAGTTATTCTGTCTTCGTTATTTGAAAAGACTAAATCAAGGCATGCCTCCCCTCTAGTCAGTGCCTTGACAAATTGTGTTAGGAAGCAGTCATTTGTCATTTCCACCATTTCAATTTCGTCCGTCGTGCTACCCACTGGGTTTTCCCATTTTATATATAGGAAGTTGAAATCCCCCATTAGCATGGCTTCTCCTTTGCTACACGCATTTCTAATGTCATTGTATAACAGATTGTTTTGCTCACCGTCTGAATCTGGCGATCTATAGCATGCTCCTATTATTATGCCCTTTGAATTTTTGTCCGTTATTCTGACCCATATTGATTTGGCTTTATTTTCTTTGTCCAGGTTTAACAACTGGGCTACAAGACTGTTTCTTATGTATAGCGCTACCCCTCCACCTCTTCTGTCCTGCCTGTCTTTCCTATACAGTGTATACCCACAAATATTATATTCGTCCCCATCACTCTCAGACAACCAAGTTTCTGTAACACCTATCACATCATAATTACTTGTTAGTGCAGTAGCTTCAAGTTCTAAAATTTTGTTTCTGATACTTCTAGCATTTAGATAAATACATTTAATTGTTGTTTTACCTGAGTTGTTGTCCTTGTTTTGATGCGGTCTCCCTTCTGCTTTTTTGTTGATTTCTCCCCCCTTCCTTTCTAGTTTAAATGCTTCTGAACCTGCTCTAGGAAGTTTTCTCTAAGTAGATTGGTTCCCTTTTTATTTAAGTGCAGTCCATCCCGTCTATACAGATAGTCCTTGTTGTAGAATGTGGTCCAATGATTAAGATAGGTGAAGCCTTCCCGTGTGCACCATGTCTTCAGCCATGCGTTTAGATTAATTATTTCCAGCTGTCCGTATGATCCTTTGCAAGGTGCCAGCAGTATCCCAGAAAATACCACAGCTTTTAATTTCCTTCCTAGCTCTCTGAATTTGTTTTGCAGGGATTTTGGTCTGTCTCTTCCTATGTTGTTTGTACCAATGTGGTTCACTACTACTGGGTCATTTCCTATTTGTTCTAGGAGCCTGTCCACGTTCTCAGTGATGTGCGTGACAGAGGCTCCTGGAAGGCAGCACACTGTTGTAGTAAGGGGGTCCAAACTGCGAACGGAACTTGCTGTGTTTCTCAATATGGAGTCCCCAACAGTCATGACCTCCCTTCTTTTTGTTGCTTGGTCACCACTGTTAATAGGGTCCTGGATGTTGTTCCTTTCGTTCTATTGATGTTGGTTTTGCTCATCAAAATTTTGAAGTGGCTCAAATTTGTTGGATGTTTTGATTTCTGGTGGTTGTGTTTGACGAAGTTTCTTTTTTTCCCTGCTTCTGCTAACCTGAACCCAGCTGCTCTGACCTTTTATCTCCCTGGTGGCTTTCAGTCTATTAGGGGTGGTATAGACTTCAATGAATTGTGGGTGTGCCAGCTCCTCAAGATCCTCATGCCATCTCATTTCTTCCAGTTCCATTTCTAGCATATTTAATAGTTTATGCAAGTCCTGGATCGTGCAGCAGTTTACGCACACTTGGTTTAGCTCTGCTGGGTTTTCTCGGATTTCCCACATCATGCAGGTGTCACAGATTACTGGCTTGAAGATCATGTTAATTTTTTTTTTTTTTTGGAAGTAGTTTCTTCTGCAGCAGTCAACCTGCTTACAAACTGCTTCTAAACTGCTCTGCACTTTTCCAAAATCCATAAGTTAGCTGGGTGGGACATAAACTGTGTCTGTTTCAGTTACAGGTACTGACAGTAAGTTTAACCAATAGGAGAATCATGTCTGCCAAGTTTTACAAGCTGTCCTCATAGGCAAGCAGAGGCAGTTCACAGTATTCTGCATGAAAATTGGAGGCGAGTGAGTAGCCAATGAGAAAGTGAAAGATCTGACAGCTGTCCAATCATTTGTGAGCATAGGCGGGTGTTAATATGCCGGGTAAGCACAGAATTTTGCTGACTGTTATTGAGAAAAATAATAAATTTCAGTATGTAGAATTTAATTTTTTCTATCTCTATATTTTTTTTATTTCACCAGACAAGGGAAACACTGTAGTATATTTAGTTACGAATCCACTTTTTCTGAATAATTGTACTGGAGATGAGCGATCTTTAAAACAGAGTAGTGTTGACAAATTTGTCAAATTGAAACAAATTGAGATGCTATCTATCCTCTTATTTGAGTTTATTCATGGTTATCTGTGTAAGCATGCTATTTAAAAATATTTGCACTGCGTATTTTATGTAAATCATTTAATGAATAGGCGCAGAATGCACAATTACTTCCTGAGACTTGGCCTTATCAGAGTGAGCCAAGAATAACTCCAGCTAAAACTCTTACATATATTGTAATGAAGTGTGGGGCATTGTGGTCCAGGGCTGATATTTTGGGCCACAGGTTATGCACAGTGTGTACCCATTATAAGGAAATGTAGTCCTGCCGTCTGAGGTCATGTTAGGCGGCATAATTGGACAAAGTGATTGTGTAATTGATTGAACAGCTGCCATCAATTAAACAATTGGGAGCCTTTTAAAAAGGGCAGGGTCAACCTGTTGCTTGAGGAGAGCTGGAGAGTTGGAGAGTGAGAGAGTGAGCTGAGAAAGAATCTTCTTTGCAAGGTAGGACTTAAGAGTCCTGGTATTTGAAGATGGTAAGCAGCTTAGCTGTCCGGACTGTTAGTTAGGGAAACTTGATGTAATAGTTAGTACTCTGTTAAGGAGTTAGGCTTTTGTTTGTTTATTTTGGATGTTTTTTTGAAGCACTGTAAATAATAAACACACAGGTACCATCCTGTTTGACTGTCTTTTGTGCTAGAGGACAGTGTAAAAGGTCCGGAGAAGTGACAGACACACCAAAACTTACTAGAGTTGTCACAATATACACACATACACACACACTCTGTGTATGTCTCGGGAAGGCAGTGCAATAGTCAGCGTGCCCGCAAACAGCCTAGTAAGATCAATTTATGCCCGTGCCCAAATTACTTTGAGGACCACTGGTCTAGACTAAGGATATTATACATGAACTGGGAGGCTAATTTATCATTAGGGGAGTCGGCCCAGACATTGAAGTCCCCTAATATAAAAGAAAAAGGGGACTCCAATGTCAGGATCACACTTAGCTCTAATATTTCGTCCAGCCAATTGGAATCCGAACCAGGGGGTCGATAAACAATGGATAGATTAAAGGAATACGAAGATTACCTGTAATGTGGTTTCTTTATTGGATGATGAACTCCACAAAACACAAACTTCCGGTCTCCATCTCGCTTGGGTCAGGAGAAAGAACCAGATCTCTTTGCCAGAGATCGTTTTTATAATCCTCATTGGTGACTGTGACAGGCTGACAGGTGACGTCAGGCCAGATGCTGGAAGAACAACAAAGTAACTGCAGTTCAAAAGGCGCAGCGCGCCATTTATTTAAACACAAAAATAAATAAAAGATTTAAACACAAAACACTGCTCACAGAGCACAAAAATAAAAGGTTTAAACAAAAATAAATCTCGAACACAAAACACAGGTCCAGCTGGGCAGTAGACTTTCATGGAACCGATAAATTATTTAAAATTTCTTTCTTCTCTCCTCTTGCTCTCGTACTCTCCTCCATACACCCACCTCGAGTGCTGAGAGCTGCAAGCTTTTATGCTGGTGACCATCTCCCGAATAGCAACAAATTAATCACCTAATTAATTTGTGAGATGACCACCTTCTGCAGAGGATTTTTTTTTTTTTAATTAGTGGATGGGGCTTCCCATCTACACCACCAAATAGTACAAACAAAACCAAACACACAGCGCTTCGCTGTCGTATATATACAAAAATAAACCCACCATCATAAATACAATAAATAAATCATAATAAACAAATACAAAATAACACAGGGGCAGAGGGGGAGACCTAGTTCTAAAAATAACCACTAAATCAAAACAAAACAATAACGTGGCAGACGGCACCTTGCTCGTTCTCCACATATAAAAACCTTTTTAGCAGGGCTTTGTCCTGTCCCGTTTTTAATAATATTATTTTGAGCACCTGCACGTGCGCCTGAAGTTAATTCAATTTGCCAGCTTTGGTATTACTGTGGTGCTGTTTATCATTGTTGATAGGCAGCCAACGGACAACGGTGCCTCTGCGGGTAAAACAGTAAAAGTGCCGAAAATAAAACTGGGCACCTGTCTCTTGTGTCAGTGAATCACCCACCACCCTTCCACAGTCTGCCATGCCATTGTCAATACCTGGTAAATAAGTTGTCCTTATAGAGATGTCCTGTGTTCTGCACCAGTTCGAGATGTTCATGGCTAGAGTGCAGAAGTCCCTCTCTGATGAGTTATGTACTTTACTGCTGTGGTGTTCTGTGAGGATCAGTACTGTTTTTTTGTTTCAATATTAGGGTGAAGTGCTTTAGTGCCAGGGAGATTGAAAAGAGCTCCAAATAATTTATGTGGCACGATTTGTGTTTGGGTGACCAGGTGCACTGGACCTGAGCGTCTGCAAGGTGTGCTCCCCACCCCCAACAGGGAGGCGTCTGTATATAGACGGAGAGTATAGCGTCATCCATGTACATACCCGAGGTGAAAGCTGCCACCATCTGGCTTCCCCTGGGGAGACACTGATGCGCTGGAAATCTGACAGGGTGTGGTTCTAAGAAGAAAGGAGGCATCTCATATGTAGCGCCGCATCTCTTACTAGGAAGACTGATGCTGCCATGAGCCCCAGAAACTACTGATAGGAATTTGCTGTTATTCTGGTTCATATTTTGAAATGTTTTGCGATACGTCGGATTGTTGCAGCTCTTTCCTCTGTGAGGTAAACTCTTCCTGAGATGGTATTGAACTGTGCTCCCAGGAAGATTAGAGACTGTGTTGGGGTGAGAGACAACTTCTCTTTGTTGACCAGTAAGCCAAAATCCTGAAAAAGGCAGAGTACCTTGTCTTTGTGTTCCAAAGCCTTTTCTCTGGAAGGAGTTTTACCAGCCAGTCGTCTATGTATGGATGAATGTGGATACCCATGCCCCGGAGATTACCTTGGTAAATACCCTACGGGCTGTGGAGATCTGAAAAGGAAGTACTTTGAACTGGAATGGTGGTTCATGGAGAATTGTCAATCTTTTCTGTATTCCTTGTGTATAGGAAGATGGAAATAAGCATCTTTGAGATCTATAGAAACCAACCAGTCCACTAGTTGAACTGTCTTGATGATAATAGCTAGTGATACCAGCTTGAATTTTTTTAAAAGAATAAAACTGTTCAGGTTCCTGAGGTCTACAATAGGCTTGAATTTCCTGTTTTCCTTTTGTAACAGAAAGTATCTTGAGTAATGGCCGCCCTTCCTGTTGACATGGCTGAGGTGGTTGGTTTTTGATTGACCTTTGTTTATTGAAAAAAAACCCTGTTGCACGGTGCACCCCTCCCTGTAGTAGAGCAAGATCTAATCACCTGTCTAGCCTCCTTCATGTCAGACAGGGAACCCTTCAGACTGGTGCCAAATAAAAGATCACCCTGAAAGGGTATCTCCAAAATTTGTCTGGATGTCTGCAAACAGAGAAGATGTTTTCATTTGGACGCACCATATTGCAGAGATGACATTAGCCACAACTCTGGCGTTAGTATCAGTGGTGTCACATGCTGCTTGCAGTTGAAGTTTTGTGGTGTTTTTCCCTTCTTCTGCCAGCTGCATGGCCACCTCTAGATTTTCAGGTGTAGGTGACTGTAAAATTGAGGAAAGCTGGATCCACAGCATATGCATGGTGCAGAAGTAGCAACTCTTTGCCAAATAGCCCCAAAAGGCTTCCAGACCACCTCATGGAAGGGGAACCGTTCAAAGACTTTTTTATCCCTTGATTCCAAGATGTAAGGAAGTCATCTTGATCCGCACAGGTCTGATTTTGTACCTTGAGAGAGGATGAACTCCTTCTCAGAACAGCATTTTCATTGTGTATATGGGAGAGGGGTTGTCTGTGTACTCAAAAATGTCCTCCTCGGGGGCAGAGTCAATAACATCATCTTCTTCTAGGGTGGAGGCACCTGGAAAGTTTGCTCCTGTGTACTTCTGGGTGCAACGGTACCTGAAGTTGCTGTATGAGCCTGCTTTGACTGCTCATATTCCTTTAGCAATTGAAAAAAAATATCTTAGGCATTGGTAGCTACGGAGGGTATGGTTGAGCCATGGCTGCTGGAGCCTTTGTAATGGCAGTCGCTGTTTTCGCTGATATGTCTCTCCCTGCTGCTGCAGGAGTGTGTGGATTTTCTCGTTCTTTTCCTGGGAGGAGAAAAACCTGGACTCCATTGTTCTCTGGGGCTCCCTGCTCTTTCAGAAGTAAAGGGAATAGAACAACCTTTATCAGAACAGTGAACCACCAACAGGGATTGAGCTTCCTTGTGATTTGGAGTGACTGACATGTCTACACACATTAAACATAAATTTGTGTTAGACACTTAAAACACATGGAAGGCTTAGAAGCAGAAAATGAAAAGAGGAAGAGAAGGAAAAAACTGTTACCCTATAATTTTTTTTTTTTTTAACAAAAATAACAAAGTGCAGTGCGCGTTAGTCCTTACCTAAGCAACGCAGAAGAAATTTGGACAACCTGACTTGGATACAAGGTGGGGGTTTTATGGAGGAGGCACACGTATTTGGCGCCAATGAGGATTATAAAAAGGATCTCTGGGAAAGAGATCTGGTTCTTTCTCCTGACCCAACGACATAGAGACTGGAAGATCATGTTGTGTGGACTTCATCAGATGAGGTAAGAATAGTTGTTTTCAAAAGAATAATGAACAGATAAATATTCTATAGATTTAAAGGAGATGGGAGGCTTACAGGTGTAATGCAGGTGGTCCTGGAAATAAGGGCTTCAGCACCACCACATTTTGAAGTTCCAGGGGGAAGTGCATTTTATAACCAGGGGGAAGTAAATGAACTATGTCTGGACCAGACAATTCATTTAGCCAGGTCTCTGTCAGGCAGGCAAATTGGAGTTTCCATGCCTCCATTTTCTCAGATATAGAGAAAGCATGCTTGACTGCAGATCTGGCATTAATGAGGAAAGCATTCATGTCCAAATTATATATATATATATATATATATATATATATATATATATATATATATATATATATATATATATATATATATCGGGCAACTTTGGCATGAATCAAGCCAAGTACAAGGTTGTCCTGGAAGAAAACTTGCTTCCTTCTGCTCTGACAATGTTCTCCAACTCTGAGGATTGTTTTTTCCAGCAGGACAATGCTCCATGCCACACAGCCAGGTCAATCAAGGTGTGGATGGAGGACTACCAGATCAAGACCCTGTCATGGCCAGCCCAATCTCCAGACCTGAACCCCATTGAATACCTCTGGAATGTGATCAAGAGGAAGATGGATGGTCACAAGCCATCAAACAAAGCCAAGCTGCTTGAATTTTTGTGCCAGGAGTGGCATAAAGTCACCAATATCAATGTGAAAGACTGGTGGAGAGCATGCCAAGACGCATGAAAGCTATGATTGAAAATCAGGGTTATTCCACCAAATATTGATTTCTGAACTCTTCCTAAGTTAAAACATTAGTATTTTGTTGTTTAAAAATGAATATGAACTTATTTTCTTTGCATTATTCAAGGTCTGACAACACTGCATCTTTTTTGTTATTTTGACCAGTTGTCATTTTCTGCAAATAAATGCTCTAAATGACAACATTTTTATTTGGAATTTGGGAGAAATGTTGTCAGTAGTTTATAGAATAAAAGAAAAATGTCCATTTTACCCAAACACATACCTGACGGCGGAACGCCGTGTGTTTGTTTTGTTGTTTTTATTTTGTTCTGGCAGAGATGAAATTGGCAGCCTGTCCTCTGCCAGTTGTTGATTTAAAACCTCGTGCAGAAGGTGGCCATCTCCTGAATTAAGTGATTAATTTGTTACTAATCGGGAGATGGTCACCTGTATAAAAAGCCTGCAGCTCGCCATGTTCGAGGTGGGTGTTCTGAAGTGGGGAGTGAGAGAGCGAAGAGCGAGATTAATTTAAAAAATGAAACTGAAAGGACCCGTGAAGGCTACTGCCCAGGCCGACCTTAACTGTTATTATTGTGTTCGAGATTTATTTTGTTTATTTATTTTCGTATTTTTGTGTATTTACAGTGTTTTCTGTTTAAACATTTTATTTATTTTTGTTCTTTAATAAACAGCGCAAGCCATGTCTTTGTTGAAACTGCAGCTACCTGACCTGTGTGTGTGCTTCCTTCTGGTCTGACATAACCGCATCTTCATTTCCTGCCACACGTGATGTCATCATGGGATCGACCACAGCCTTCGACTCAGGCCAGAGAAGAAGGGTACTGCAGTTTTTTTCGTTTTTTTTTTTTTAATTATTACTTTTTTTGGAGCGAGGATGGGAGGAAAAAGGAGTTGGAGGCAGCAGCAACAGCAAGCACTGGAGGAGATCAGCTGGGAAGCCCTCCTCCATAGTATAAGCGAGAATTACTTTTGCTGCATCTGTGGGGAGTGGGGGCATTTCCCAGTTAATTGCCCCCTCCCCGAAAAGTAGACTTACAGCTGCTGGAGAGGGGACATGGACCTGGAGTGGGAGAAGTCGGTGTGTCTACAGCCCAAGAGAGAGGAGCCCGAATGTCCTGCACCCGAGTGGGAGAAGCCCAAACATCCTGCACCTGAGTGGGAAGAGCCCGAACTTCCTGCGCCTGAGTGAGAGGAGCCCGAATGTCCTACGCTTGAGTGGGAGGAGCCCGTGTGTCCACAGCCCAAGGGGGGGAGATGGTGCATCCACAGCCCAAGGGGAGGGGGGTGGTGCGTCCACAGCCCAAGGGGGGGGGGGGGGGGTGTTTCCACAGCCCAAGAGGTGGGGGAGACTGTGCTTCCACAGCCCAAGAAGGGGAAGGCCAGGTACCCACCAACAGAGGGAGAATACCTGTTGGTTCCACCTCCACCACAGAGGGAGGACTGTGTGCAGCTCCCACCTCCACCATCATGAGAGGACTGCTCGTCACTCCCACCTCCACCAGCAGAGGGAGAATGCTTGCTGGTTCCTCTTCCACCTCAATATGAGGACTGCTTGTCATTAGCACCACTACCAGCAGAGGGAGAATACTTGCTGGTTCCACTGCCACCATGGTGGGAGGACTACATGCGCTCCCACCTCCACCAGCAGAGGGAGCATGCCTGCTGGTTTCCCCACTGCAGCCAGAAGGGGAGGAGCCCCTGCCGCCATCTCCAGGAGAAGAGCAGCAGCAGCTGCCTCTGTCTCCACCACCAGGAGCAGAGCAGCGGGATGCCCGCCTCGCACCGCCCAAGGATGCTACGTCTGCATTGTCTGGGGCTGCCTGGTGCTCCGCATCGCCTGGGCTCTGCATCGCCTGGGGGCTGCCAGTGACGGCTCTGCATCGCCTGGGGACTGCTACCTGGCTTGCGCCACCTGGGGCCACTACTAGGTCTGCAGGACCGCAGAAAGTACCGGGCCCAGCGCCTCAGAAAAGAGGGCTGCTGGCTACAAAGGGGGGGGTAGGGTGGAGAGAGTCAGGAGACTAGCTCCCCCAGCCGCACTTTCGCGACAGGAGATACAGTGGCCGAATACCCCGGAAGAGGGAGCTGCCAACCACAAAGGAGTGGGGGGAGAAGGACCTCCCACCATGGCCACCCCCATGGATTACTCCAGACACCTGTTCCGGGACATTGAGACTGAGGGAGGATTTGGCCACTGGGGCCATGTGTGCGTGGCACAAGGGGGGGGGGGGGGGTATATGTAACAGGGCGAGCAGCCTTGTACAGTATTTATTTTTAGAACGGGGTCTCCCCATCCACCCCTGTATTATTTTGTATTTGTTTATTGTGTTTATTTTGTGTGTGTGTGTGTGTGTATATGTATATATATATATATATATATATATATATATATATATATATATATATATATATATGGCGGCGGAATGCCGTTCGTTTGTTTTGTTGTTGTTTTTATTTTATTCTGGCAGAGACGAGATTGGCAGCTTGTCCTCTGCTAGTTGTTGATCTAAACCTTGTGCAGAAGGTGGCCATCTCCCGAATTAAATGATTAATTTGTTACTAATCAGGAGATGCTTGATATAAAAGTAAAGTAAAAGTGCATATATTAACCAGAACTTTTTTATTTTCATTTCTTCTTAATAGAAGAATGGAAAAGAAAAAATACCTAAACAATGAAAACCAGTCACCAAAAGTTCCAGTCACAAAGAGGAGATGGAAACAGAAAATAAAGGCAGGTGCCTCACTTCAATTTATTTACGCTTTTAAGGTATGTTATTTAAAATTATCAAAATGTTATGCTAAAAAAAAAAAAATGCTTTTCACAGCCTGGAGTGATTTTTAAAGAATTTTATATTTTGACTCATAGCAAAATAAAAAAACCACATATCTGAACTATTGTGCTTCTGTACAGCATAATTTGTTAATAGAAAGGTAAAGCCTGTTGTATACATAATTTGTCATATCAGTGATGTTTTCAAAAAGTGTCTCAATTTACCCCAATCTCCCCTAGTCTATTTAATGTGTTTGTTTCTTTTTTAGAGTCAACAAGAGAAAATGCTACAAAAAATTGACTTGAGCGATAACTCTGTTGAAATTGCACTTGAAGGAGACAACATCGATCTTACAGAGGGAATTTCCAGTGAACAACCTGAGTACTGTACATCCCACACAATGGTGAAAAATAAGAAATTAAAATATATTTACAACTTTTACAACTTTAGATACTCAAATGCTTATTATGATGTCACCTTCTTTGTTTACATAAAAATATATATATATATTATATATATATATATATATATATATATATATATATAGTATTTTTATTTAAAGGTATAATAAATTGCCGAGTATTATAGTGCTCGTGCCCTGAGACCTACACGAGAAGTGCTGTGCAATCCTCTTTCCTAAATACAAATTTTTAAATACATTTTAAACCCTTGTGTTACACAGACCCATTTATATCCTGTGTAATAATGACTATACACCAACATTAACACACAACACACAACATATAAACATAAAGACGCACGGGTGGGCACACTGCTACAGTGATTTTTTTAATGAACTTACATTGTTCTGCACATACAAATGCAGTCCCTGACAGCAAACACAAGTTCTTCAAGTTCTTTGAAGGCTTTAATGACTCGGTTAATTTGCATTTTTGTTGTCCAAACTGCCAGAGCTATTTTGGTAAGGAACTGTCTACCAAGTGTATGACTTGATGCAACATCCCTGGAGATACTGAATCACTTACAAAAAGAGGTTCTGTTTTCCTAACAATATCCATAAAAAAACAACTAGAAAAAAATTTGGCTGATTAAAATTTCTGCCAGACATTAAATTATAGATGGTCTCGAACAAAACTGAGCACAGAGACTTATGAAGCCATGTATGATGGTACAATGTATCAATCAGTAGAAAATTTAAATGATCCAGCAAAACTGAATTTGTCTTTCTCTTGGAATTTTGATGGTGTGCCCATTTTTAAGTCCTCCTCTTTCCATATCCTCTTCAAGTTATAATTAATGCGTTTCCTCATAATTTAAGAAAGGAAAATATACTGCTTGGTGGACTGTGGTTTGGATCTACTAGGTCAGAGATGAATACTTTATTGCAGGTATTTGTAGAAGAATGCACACTTCTGCAAAGGCAAGGCTTGACTTGAGAGTGGAAAGGACAAAAGACAGTGTTCTACGTCTACAATTGAATGTGTGTTTATGATTCAGTCGCTCATTGTTTGGTGCAAAATGTGAAGCAGTTCAATGGTGAATATGGTTGTAATTGGTGTTGCCATGAAGGGGAAGTAGTCCAAAAAGGAAATGGCTATGTAAGCGTGTATCAACACAACCTTCCAGAACACACAATGAACACTGTGAGCATGCAGCATCTGTCTGTTGATGATGCTGTACTGTTTGGTGTAAAAGGCCATCACCACTAATGCTTTTATTATATTTTAACATGATTTATGGATTTGCATTTGACTACATGCACTGCATTCTTTTAGGTATCTACCGTCAAATGTTTACTTTGTGGTTTGACAGCAGGTTCGTTTGTGAAACCTGGTTTATAGGCAAAAAAAAATGGAGATGGTTAACAAAAAGATTATTTCTGTAAAATATGATTTACTAATGTTAAGGGCACCATGTTCAATTAATTCACAAAGGTATTGGAAAGCTTCTGAATAAAGATTTTTTACTTTTTTATTTTTTTTTTATTTATGCTCTTCCTTGCTTGAATGGAATCTTGGCAAAACAATATTTATAACATCTGCTACTTTTTATTCAAGGTACATTCATTCTTCTGAAGTCTCCCCAAGAGATTGATTTGGCAGAATTGTTCTTTAAAAAAAATGTGTCATTTCTTTTGAAAAGTTATATAGCAAATGTCATGTCAGCTACAATGTACATATTGCATGCATGCAATTCAGTAAGGAATTGGGGCCCATTGTGGTGTAAAAGTACTTTTCCTTATGAAAGCAATGATGGTGTATCCTCGATATCCTGAACAAATTAACATGTTTTGCTTATACCAACATGTCCCCATGCTCATGACACTTGCTTATGTGGAGGGGTTAGAAGCCCAAAGCAAAGGTTTAGTTGAACAAATGTTTAGCAGGTACACACTAACAAAAAAAATGTGTCCTAAAAGATAATGTTGTGTTCCTTGGCTATCCACTGACAAGAATGCCCACACCAAGAGAAGCTCACTTACTCAGAGAATCTGGATTACAAATAGTACATAATTGTAAATTCCATAATAGCAATGATTAATGGAAAGGCTGTGTGGTCCAGTGGTTAAGGAAACAGGCTTATAACCAAAAGGTTGCCAGTTCAAATCCCAGCTCAGCCACTGATTCACTGTGTGACCCTGAGCAAGTCACTTAACCTTCTTGTGCGCCATCTTTGCAGCTGATGCATAGTTCACATACCCTACTCTCATATCTTGTAATGCTCTTTGTGAAGGTGGTCCTCTATGAAAGGCTCTGTATAAAAATTAAATTAATAACATGTCAAACATTGTTTAAAATGATTAGCTGTGCTGTGGATCAATTGGTATTGTTAGATCTTCTGTCCATGTTGGATATGAGTGTATGACAACAGGTGCTACTACTACTGGAATTCAAAGGAAAGTGACCATTTCTAATGACTCAGACATCTTTACAACATGAGTTTAGATATGCAACATCCCTTGTGTTATTGACCATTTTTATTGCATTCACCACATTATTTATTCTGTAGGAACCCCACCAATACTTTAAGTTCGCCATTTATTTACATTGTCATACTGTCAACTGGTTAGAACTACTTTGTTTAACAACACAAAGTAATATTAATGATGGTTGTTACACACTATAATTGGTTTTAGCAAAATAAATGAAAGTGTACATTCAGTATTTTTTGCATAAATATTTACAGTATAATCAAATCTCTAAAAACTACTCACTTCTAAATCTTTTGTAGTCATTTTTTGTACTACTTTAGTATAAATACATGTTAATTTGGATTCATATGTTGTTTTTTTCTGACTTTATGCAAACGAAAAGGCACACGTTTGCTCGGTTTCCCATTGGAAATAGTGATATTTTGAAATGTCACTGTCCTGGTCACAAAAGCAACGTTTGTGGGGAATAATAGCCATTTTCTATACTTTTGAGGCATAAGCAATTAGGAAATAACACTTACTACCCCAGAACAAAAATTGTGTTACACAGTGTTATCAGGAATCTACATTGAATGAACCATAATCTAATTTGTCTAGTTTTGCCTAGAGATAACGATCAACCTCACACCTTGAATGCACCAGGCACTCAGAAAACAAATGGCTAATCAAACCCATCTCCGTGATTTAATTTTACCCGTCTAGGGAGAGAGAGGTGGTTTAGCATAGGAGTCTGAAAAACAGAGAAAAATGTCTTAAGATTTAAGACAAATTTCACAATGATTTAATACCACTGAGTATAAGATGCAAGCATTTTTATTCTTAAATTGCCTAAAAAGTATAGAATAACCCAAGTAATAAATCCCTAAGAGAATTAAACTGTTTGCAATGCCAAACCATAACCAAAATCAAACCATAACCAAAATCGCAACCAGATATGTTTGGTGTCTAAAGAAATGTAACTTATGGTAAAAATAACGGGAATTAAGAATAAAATGTGAATTATTTAGCAAAAAAGTTATGCATGTTTTAAAGTTTCTCCTTTCCAGATTATGATAAATCAGACAGAGGAAGGGGGTGAGCAATCAATCAAGATTGCAAGCCCATGTGCTACAAAACAGCCAATCGGAGCATGCAGCGGGAAATTCAAATAATCTCTTTGTTTGAAAATTATAAAACCCCTGCTTTAGCCCAGCTCCTTGCTGCCCCAGACCTTTGATGCTGCACCCTACCCTTTAATAGCTCCCCCGGACCCGCTAGCTCCCCTGGACCTGCTAGCCGCCCCAAACCTTTTGCTAGCTCCCCCGGACCCGCTAGCTGCCTGTCACAGACACTGCCGAAGTGGGCGGCGTCAGAACCAGGAAAAGGAATGAATGACAGAGAGGTGTGGTTTGGTGGAGCTTAACGAATGTTTTCGCTCAGCATTTAATAAACAGAACAGAAAAGAAACGGCTGTAACAATACAAAAACAGGACACGGCACATTCGCCAAAATAAATAGACAAACAAAACGGACTTAAACAAAACAAACAATGGACTAACAAAAAAAAAAAACACGTTAAGTAGATATTTTAAATATTATTCGCACAATTATTCACTATTACCTCCGTCTCCTATCCCGTTCTCCACTCACTGAACACCCAAAACCGCGAGTATGTGAAAACGTGCATCTATATATACTGTTGTGCTGATTCAATTACTAATTAATTATTCACTTGAATCCCAGCACGTGAATTAATTACATGCAACCTCGTGCTCCCATTTTAACTACTTTAAATGTACGTGAAGTGATGTACAATCCCGTGCCTAAATACAAATATACATTTTAAACACTCGTGTTAGACCCGTTTATATCCCGTGTACCAATGACTATACACCAACATTTAACAAACCACACGCAACATAACAGATAATATACACAGGGGCGGGCACTTTGTCACACTGCCCCAGACCTTTTGCTAGCTTCCCCGGACCCGCTAGCCACCCCAAGCCTGTGACTGCTGCCTCAGACCTAAGAAGATGCTAAGAAACTAAAGACTGCACCTGGAGCCCTCAGTTCTAAGTATTTATCCATCAAGGTTGGGAGCCCTGACATTCGGAGAAACGCAAGAGACTACTTTTCAGGCTAGGTAACAATACTCTTAAAATATCTATTCAGGTATGGTGACCCCTTGTGTCAATATGTACTAGTATTTCTTTGGTGAATTGTTGTTTTAAACCTTAGTTCTCATTGTAATGCTTTTAATGTGACATTTAATTGTGTAACTGTTTTGTGTGATTTTCAAACGTATTTTATTACATGCTTAATAAATACCATCTTTCTAAGAAGAGATTCCCAGTATTGAATCATTTGCTCATGTTGAACAAACACGATTCATGAACTTTGAACAGTCTGGAATGTGGTCTATTTTCGGCTTGCTGTAACGTGTAAATCCGCCATCTTTTTCAGAGAGCGATATTAAAAACGGGTTTGTACATTACAATAGTACCCACAGCTCTGATTGGAGGTCCCATCGAGATCTTGACTATCCAAGGTATCTCTTTATCCCCTACAGTTCTTGGAGGTCCTTTAATTTATTGCTCTTAAGAAAATATTAACTGCCCGCAATAGTACCCATATGACTGTGGTCTTGAACTTTCTCCATTTGTAGACTGACAGTGGATTGGTGGAGCCCCAAATCCTTAGAAATTGTTATGTAACCCTTTCTGGACTGATGAGCATCAATAACTGTTTTTCTGAGTCCTCAGATTTTTTTTGATCGTGGTATGACGTCTTTCCACACACCTGTATGGTGAAGACCAAACTCACAAAGTTTCTGATCTTTATATAGGGTGGGGCCTCTGAAGATCTACCTAATTAATAAACAACACAGGTAATGAGCTATATTGTAATTTTCCAATATGTGGAATATATTGTACTTTATTAATGACTCAAGGGAATCAACCAAAATTACACATTTCTCAAATTATAAATTTATTTCCAAAAAAATTAAGTGTCACAATTATTGGCACCCTCCCCTTGCAAGGATAACGGCTCTGAGCCTTTTTTCTATATTTTTTATGAGATTGGAAAACACATTGGAAGGGATCTTAGAAAATTCCTCCATACAGAATCTTTCCAGATCCTCGATATCCTTCGGGCTGCGCTTATGGACTGCCCTCTTCAATTCAAACCACAGGTTTTCAAGTCCGGAGACGGAGATGGCCGTTCCAAAATGTTGATTTTGTGGTCAATTAACCATTTCTTTGTATATTTTGATATGTGCTGGGGTGATTGTCTTGCTGGAAGATCCACTTGCAGCCAAGTTTCAGCCTCCTGGTAGAGGCAACCAAGATTTTGGCTACCACTGGTTTTGAACTTCTTAATTATTGCCCTAATAGTGGTAAGTGGTATATTTAGGTTTTTAGTTATTTTTTTGTACCCATTGTCTGATTTATGAAGGTCAACAACCATTGTCTCTTTTCATTTGTGAGTTTTTTACCTTACAGAATTGATTTTAAAATTATATTACTAGTTTTCCAAGCCTAAAGACTTATGCAGTACATATTTCTTCTTTTTTTTCAGTGCCCTTAGGAAGGTTGTTAACAAAGACAGGACCAACTGGGACTCAAGTAATATCCTTCTGAGTATTGTGTCTGGTTATAGGATGTCTAAGCATTGTTCTACTGGTTTCTCAACTTTCTCCTTAATGTTTTTTACAGAGCCAAGGACCACCTTACAGTGGCAAAGCCCAGATGACTAGATAAATGCAGCTGAGGTTTCTTCACCAGCAAATATCCTTGGTGAAATGAGTACCAAAAAGGATCAGGTTTTTTGGTATGGCAAGAATTTTATTTTTTCTTTTGATCAATAAGGCCATAGTAATTAAGTAATTTCTTCAAGGCTATGTTTGCAGCACTATTTTGTAAAGGAAAAACAAACATATCTGATTTTATCCCACAAGGAAAATGTAATAAGTAACTCTTTCAATGATTCTTAAATGTGAGTATTGTTTGAGGCTATTCGTTTTTGAAAAACCATTGTTCATACAATTCTTATGAACTACAGTACCATACAACCTCTTTTATACACACTAAAAAAAAATACTGAATAGTGGATCTCATTTTCCACTATCAATTACTTTAGATTTAGCAGCTAAGAATTTAGAAAAGGCCAGGAGCAGACAAAGAAAAAAGGACCATGACAGCACAAAGTTGAGCAGTCCAGTTTTAGTGTTGGTGATGTGGTCATGTATCAAAACATGAAATGAAATGTATAATATAATATTACCATACTTCTCGTTTTTAAAGGACTTAAAAGGATAGATCTGTAACAGCATAAACCATTTTAAAGCACTCATATACCAGTACGTATTTATTAAACTAAATTAATAATTTAAAAAGACAAAAGAAACATGGTTCAATGACCAAAACTTAAAGATTTTAACAAAACACTAACAAAGCTATACCCCTCTGTACAGACTGCAGTTCTCAAACTCCATCTACCAAAGACATTATTTTCTACCCCTTATTATCTCATTTTAATCTGGCTCACCACATACCACCTAAAGTGCAGGATGGATGGATGGAGAGGGAAGATTGGAAAATGCTGCAGGATGAAAGTCAGCAAGTGGCTCTCTACTGCTGTTATTTACAGTGCACTGCATATACTAAGTGTACAGTTTTGTGAGGTGTCAATTCAAAATTCTTCCTTTTTGGCCTTTGAAAATATTATTTGCATAGGAATACTGGATAAACCATTTGTGCACTGTTTTATTTTTACAAGTTAATCCATACATGTTTTTTGTAAAAGATAAAATTATTGAAATTCATTTCAAAGAACATATTGGACTGAAGCTGATGGTGCAATGCGAGAGATATGGAGAAGGATGTATGTTTTTGTTAGCTGTACTATAATTCTTTACAATATGACATACTAACATTAACATTTGTTAAAGCTTATCAATAAATTTATTTTTTAAAGATCTTCCATTTTGTGGGTTATTTGAGAAGGCATTTTCAAGTTAAATTTAACCCTACCACTAACACCCTGCTCCAAAGGTCAGTACCTTGATGTGGTGAGGTACCAAAAGCTGACCTAGTTTTTAAACCCTTTTTATTTATGTTCTTACCACTACTAACACATTTTAAGTCAATGACAGCACTTTATAATGGAAATAGGCAACATGTATCTGTTTTATTGTGAAGAATACCGTAAACAAAGTTTGTTAAATTTAAAAACATGTGTGTCATTTTTGAACATGTATTTCTGGTTATGAATATTTTACACAAAAAACATTGACTACTCATAAAAATGATTGAGTTTAGATTCCGGCTATCCAAGCAGTGATCTCTTAAGTCTGGGGGCAGCACTATCTCATAGCTATTTAAACCCATTTACAGGGGTCAGCACTATCTCATAGTTATTTAAACCCATTTATAGAGAGGCAGCACTATCTCATAGTTATTTAAACACTACACCCTATTTTTCATGTTTTTCATAACCTACTAATTATCTCAGCATACAAGAAAATGTTATTTACATGTTTTATTTTATTTTTTAAAACATTTATAATGATACAGTTGCTGACAACAAAAGCAGAAACAAATGTATTAATGTTTTATTTTTTACATTCCACGGCATTCTTTGTATCTTTTACCTTCTGTGTCTGTTTTTTTTTAAACACAAGAAACAGCACAACTACCAACAGCACACCACACATAAAAAATGCCAATAAGTAACGTCTTACATAAATATACAAGATGCACTCGAATCCATATAATTATTATTGTATGCGTTAGGCATACTGGTACTTTTAGTCTCTAATCTGTGCAGTTAAAAAAACAAATACATGAAAATCGTCGCTATCAAACAACGTATATGTTCATTTTTAAAACATAAAATAGTATATCACTGTAGTATTTCCCTAGTTCAATTTCGTAACTATCTTTCAGATTAACAAGCCGTTGGGGATTCACTATATTACAGGCAGCACTTTATGTACAACAATGCAAAAGTACATCTCTTTTACGTCATAATGGCCGCGCATGTGTGTTAACGGCTCTGGAGCTTAGGGGCCGAACTTTTTCATGGGAAAAAGCAGTATCTCATGCTACACGTGTATTACACATTTTGACATAAGATTTTCTCTTTTACGTAAATTGAGAAGAAAAGAAAAAAAAACACAACCATATGGCAAGCATTTAATTTAGCATAAACAACGTGTTGCTTGTTTATTTTAAACTACAGTAAAGACATGAGTACGACTACACTGCAGCCGCACCGTATGGGGAACAATACAAGCGGGTGCTCAGCACCCTGATATGTTCCCATGGCATTGCTATAAAAGGGTAGTAGCATACATAGAAGAGAGTTAACTTTTAATGGAGGATAGGCGGTTTATTTTACTGAACTGTCTGCATATAAGCAGCGATGTGCAAAACTCAATATGTTCCTAATTGTATACAACTCTACAGTGAAACACACACACTTACTTTGATTCTCTTAATGGCAGATTCGCCACACAAGTAAAGAAAACAAATGCTTCCAGGTAATGTTAGCAATTTTTTCTGTTACATTAATACATTTGGTGGCACTTTTTATGTAAGTAAACTTTTTCAAATTAACAGAAATGTTTAAACAAGAAAAAAAAGGTATTCTTTTATAGGAAAACTACATAATTTATTAACATATCAAATTACAATAGGTGCATTTTTATACTCACGCTTGTTCTGGGCACCCACCAGAAATGTAACCCATATATATGGCGATGGTCATGCAGTTCAAGTACAAGAATTTAAAATATGTCATTTCTTCAGCTGATAATCGTGATTATTGTGATATTTACAGACGCTAATCCATAACTGAAAATGTCATTATCATCCAACCATACTACATTGTACAAAAAAATAATAATTGCCGTGGTATAGTATTGTGTTCACACAGTTCTGTGGAAACCATTGGACAGCATCCACGCATATCTAAAAGATCCCTCAAGGCGTCTGTGTGTCAAGTTTGTAGAAATAAAGAGAAAAGACTTCACTGAAGCTACTAGTTCTTCAGTTATTTACAGACAGCATTTCTCACCCGACAGTTTTAAAAATTACGTTCAATTTTTAATGTGGTTACTGCATGAAGTGTGGTTGTCCCCACTATTCAATCAATCCCTACGGAAGACCAGCTGAGTTCTGGGAATAAGAGAGAGAAACCAATAAGGTACTGGTCCATTACTGTTTCTTCCATCTTCAGACATTTGGGAATCTTCATGTCGTGGGTTACTGTAGTCCGAATACCTGTCGCTGGTATCACGATCAGTTTCTGTATAGGACTCCATTTCCTTGTGTACTGGTCTCATTGAATGTAACCCGCATCGTATCCAACTATCCAGTCAGCATGAACAGCATGAACTACACATAAAACAGATTAGCGTAAGGTAAGTACTGCAGTAACTCTGAATAACTAGTACTAAATAGCTAGCTAGCTAACTAGCTGCTTATCCGATGCAGCTTACATGCTAAATAACATCAATGAAAAACATCTTAAAAACATGTCAAAAATAATTACTTAATTCAGTAATAATATGTTAATATCAATGATATCTGTGTAAATAATGAACGTACTTACAGATATTGCTCTCTTAAGAACTATGCAGTGAGGATGACGCAGGATTGTTGCCAAGCATTGCACACCACTAGCCTCGTGTATAAACTGTAAGTGTCCAAACCTCTAGGTTCTCACTTCCTATAACCTAACATAACACAGGAAGTAGTTGCTTTACTGGAAAATAATGAGAATTACTACTAGGTGGCACTAAACGTAAAGCGAGTCCAGAACACTCCCTGTCTGGAATTGCTAAAATTCCACTATTAACTAAAGCATACATATCTCAGTTATCTTCTGGAGACAAGAGAAGGACTACCTCTGAGATGGGTCTTGAGACGGTCTTTGTTGTCCCTTGTCTGACAACCTTCACCTCCACTTTCCTGACCATTCCATCTTTGCTGGGGAAAGTCTTCACAATGATTCCTATTGGCCACTTGTTCCTCCTCGTCTGACTTTCTTTCATCAAGACAATGTCGCCCTTAAGGTTGGACGTTTTAAATTGCCATTTCCTGCGGCCTTGCAGAGTACTGAGGTACTCACTCCACCATCTATCCCAGAAGGTATTGGCCAGGTATTGCACCCGTTTCCACTGATTCTTGAACAGGTCTCCTTTGACAAAGTCAACCTGTGGGGAAGGTGGTGCACCAATCTTCTGTGTCAGAAGCATAGATGGGGTCAAGATGGGAGGTGATTCAGGGTACGACGACACGGGAACTAACGGTCTTGCATTTACTATGGCAGTGACCTCTGCCATAAGCGTAATTAGTACCTTGTGTGTTAGCTGAGGATGTCCGACCTGGAGGAGCATGGAATCCAGGATGTGCCGTGCAATCCCAATCATCCGTTCCCATGTGCCACCCATATGCGATGAGTGTGGAGGATTGAACACCCAGGTACATCTCTGATCGCAGAGAAACTTCTCCATTCTTGTCTGGTCTGGGCTTGGAGAATCCAGCTTCATTTCCTTACAAGCACCGATGAAATTGGTGCCGCAGTCTGATCGTAGCTGTTTGGCGGGACCTCTGATGGAGATGAATCTTCATAATGCATTTATGAAACTCGAAGAGCTCATTGATTCCACTACTTCAATGTGGATAGCCCTGGTGCACATGCAGGTGAAATGTACTGCCCACCTTTTGCTATTAGCTTGTCCACCCCTAGTATGTTTTGAGGTGACTTCCCATGGCCCGAAAACATCAAGCCCCACATAGGAGAAGGGAGGTTCCGTTTGCAGACGTTCAGCAGGTAGGTCAGCCACCATTTGTTGCTCTTCTCTTCTTCCTCGCTGTTTCTGACAAGATACACATCTGTGGATAACGCTGCTGATGCACCTCTTGGCTCCGATTATCCATAATCCACTAGTTCGGATAGCACCTTCTGTAAAATGCCTGCCCTGGTGTTTCACTTCTTTGTGGTAATAGCGTACAAGCAAGGTAGTGACGTGATTGTGGCTTGGGATAATGAGAGGGTTTGTTTCAGTCCTTTCCAGACCTGACTGTACTATGCGTCCTCCTACACGTAGCAGACCATCGCTGTCGATGATGGGATGAAGCTTCGGGAGTGTACTCTGTGTGGGAAGATCGCGCTGAGCGGCAATACATTTTAATTCTTTAAGGTAGACTTCACACTGGACGTTCTGAATAATAATGTTCTTAGCCTTTGAAAGCTCAACCTCTGACAGGCCTTTCTTGCAGATGTGCCAACCAACACAGCTGCTGTCAGGTGATGGGTGAGTAAAGCAGTGAGCAATATGATGAAGTCTGGCGATTGCTTGCGTGAGAGATTTCCAGTTGGAGAAATGTTCAAAGCATTTTGACCTCAGCTGATTCTCATAAACTTCATTGACAAGGGCTGTCACCTGAGAGCAGATCTCGGTGTCAGACTCAGGGTCGATGAGGTCAAATGAAGCTTCTTCAGAGATCTGTCTTGATGAATCGTACAGGAATGCTGGTCCTGTTAGCCATGTGGTGCTGGCGAGCTGGCCTGCAGGAACAGACCGTGAGCCGTGGTCAGCAGGATTAAGTTCCGTGGGAACGTAGCTCCATTGTCCTGGCCGGGTGGACTGTCTGATGCGTTGGATCCTATTACTCACATATACATAAAATCGTCTAGTTTGATTGTAGATATAGCCAAGCACTACCTGTGTAAAATCTGATGGCGTCTGGTTTCAGGTCTATTTCTTCAACATTTAGTTCGGCAATCTCAACGACTAACACAGCGGCACAGAGCTCCAATCTGGGTACAGTCAGCTCAGGCTGTGGAGCTAGTTTAGCCTTTCCAAGGACGAAACCAACCTCATGCTTTCCATTTCGATCTGTGACTTTAAGGTAAGCTACTGCAGCAATAGCTTCCATGGAAGCATCTGAGAAGATGCAGAGTCCTACCTGGTGGGCCTTGGAAGGGGAGGTAGTGGTGTAAGTGCGTGGGATGTGCAGGTGCCTTAAATCCTGCAGGGAATCATGCCACCTCTTCCAATTTTCGCATCTTTTCTCAGAGAGTGGAGTGTCCCATTCACTTGCTTCTAAAGAGAGTTCTCAGAGGAGTAATCTTCCTCGTATGGTTACTGGGGCTAGAAACCTGAGGGGGTCAAACAAGCTATTCACCGTTGAAAGCACACCTCGGCGTGTGAAAGGCTTTTGGCCGTCTGGGACTTTGAATGTAAATGTGTCAAGCATGAGGTTCCACTTCACTCCAAGGCTCCGCTGAGCGGGCAGGTCATCCGCAGAGAAATCCAGGTCTTGGATGTCTTTGGCCCGGTCCTCTGCAGGAAATGCGTCCACTACTTCTGTTTTGTTCGAAGCTATCTTGTGGAGCCGGAGATTTGAAACCGCCAGCATCTCTTGTGCTCATCTTAGAATGTCGATGGCCTCTGCCTCGGAAGGGAAGGATTTCAGTGCGTCGTCCACGTAGAAATCTCTTTCTATGAAACGTCACAAGTCAGAGCCGTATTCTTTTTCTTCATCTCTGGCTGCCCTTCTTAGACCATAGATGGCCACTGCTGGTGACGGATTGTTTCCAAAAACTTGAACCCTCATACGGTAGTCTACGACGTCGTTGCTGAGGTCATTGTTGCGATACCAGAGGAAGCACAAAACATCTCTGTGAAGTTCTCGCACCACAAAACAGTGAAACATTTGCTGAATGTCAGCAGTGATGGCAACTGGGTCTTGTCTAAATCTTATGAGTGCTCCCAGGTGACTGTTGTTAAGATCTGGCCCGGTAAGCAGTACATCGTTGAAGGAGACGCCATCAAGCTGTGCACTGGAATTGAACACCACAAGGATTTTCCCAGGCTTCCGTGGGTGGTACACTCCGAAGGTAGGGAGATACCAACATTCTTTGCCTTCCTGAAGTGTAGGTGCAAGCTCTGCATGCTGGTTATCGAGTATCTTCTGCATGAACTCAATAAAGTGATCTTTCATTTCTGGTCGCTTCTCCAGTGTGCGATGGAGTGATTTAAATCGACTTACGGCATATTCTCTGTTGTTAGGAAGCAATCTCCTTGGTTTGCGAAACGGCAGTGGAGCAACCCAGCTGTTTGTTTTATTTTTGAAGAATTCTTCTTCCATTACCTGGAGAAACGTCAAATCTTCCATAGATGGCGCAATCTTGTTGTCATCTTTGGTTTGACAAAAGACTGATTGTCCCAGGTTTTTGTCGCTCATGGTCACAGATGAGCTTCAGGTTTTCATAGTGCTCACCTCCGTAGGTCTGTGGGCACTGCCAAAGCATACATCGCCTATGATCACCCACCCTAAGTCGAGTTTCTGGGCATATGGGGCATTATGAGGGCCATTGAACTGCCTTCTGACTTTGTGCACCCTCAGAATGTCTCTTCCTAGTAACAGAAGAATGTCTTCATCTGGGTCCAAAGGAGGTATCTCATCAGCTATGGCTTTCAAATGACGATGGTGATAGGCAGCCTTGGGAGTGGGAATCTCTGCTCTGTTGTTTGGGACTTGATTGCACTCTATTAGGGTAGGGAGTGAGAGGCTGAGCTTCCTATCGGCAGACTCTACTGTGTAACCAATAGCTCTTCTGGCAGCTGTTTCAGCTACCCCAGCACACGTTTTCAGGGTGTATGGTACGGTGGTTCCCTTGATGTCGAACATGTTGAAAACCTCTGACCGTGCTAAAAACTTGTTACTCTGATCATCCAGGATAGCATACATCTTCCTGTTTCCTGGTGGTGGCCATTAGGATAGACATTGACCAGACATATCTTGGCGCATGACCTTGCACTAAAGCCTTCTCCACATACCTCTGTGCATTTGGATGTAACAGCTGGAGGGAACGGATCTTCTTCCTCCCCGTCATGCTCTGAGGGAGGAAGAGGAGGTTTTGAAACCCATGGAGCTGGTCCAGGATGTAGAGCTGCAAGGTGCCTGTCACTGTTGCACTCAGAGCATGTGACAGTTACTTTGTAGTTTCTTGCTTGGTGTTTGGTTGAACCACAGCAGCGGTTCAACCAAACAGGAATTCAGGAATTGCTTGCGATCTTCTAATGACATACTTCTAAAGCCCCTGCATTTCTTCAATGGTTGAGGTTTTCCGTGGATTGGACACTGTCTATCAGGATCTCCTTTTGTTTTTTCTCCATTGTCTGTGTTCGGAGGTGTACGTGGAGAAGACATATCGGTTTTGTGGACGGACACAGGCGCATGCGCATTGCTGTGACTTCTGGGTAACTGCTCTCTCTTACCAGGAGACGTAGGGGGTGAGGAGAAGTCGAAGCTGGGGTCATTTCGTGCTCTAGCCTCGCTGCGCACAAAACTTGAGAAGAAGGAGAAGGATGGGAAGGCGACGAGGTGTTCCTGCTTATACCTTGACCCTTGTGTACTCCACTTTTCCTGCAGGCTATAAGGCAACTTCTCCACAATGGGATTCACTCCTCTGGCTGTGTCCAGATACGTTAGGCCGGGTAGGTACCCATCCTGCTTCGCCGCCTCTAGCTCCAGCAACATGTCTCCGAGCTTGCAAAGCTTCTGGTGGTCTTTATTGGATATCTTAGGGAAGTTTTCTATCTTTGTGAACAGGGCTTTCTCGATAGCTTCTGGTGAACCGTAAGATTCCTCTAACCTCTCCCAAATCTTCTTCAATCCAGAAGGTGGATATCTAACGTTTACTGACTTAATCCTTCGTGTGTTCTGCCGACTCCTTTCCGAGCCACTTGATGAGCAAGTCGAGCTCTTCTCCCGTGGTCAGCTCCAAATCTTCAATGGCGTTGAGAAAGGATGACTTCAAAGCTTGGTAGTTCTCTGGCTGTCATCAAATTTGGTAAGCCCTGAAGACACGAGCTGGCTCCGAGCTACATATTTGGCGAGCTCAGATGTGGCTGAATTGTCCCTTAAATAAGCCCGATCAGTGGCTTTGTATGGCGATTGGTCGTTAGGGTAGGGAGAGCTATGCTGCAATTCTGTTCACTCTCCAACTGTGCCACATGGCATCGTTTGCTGGATGCGGTGGTGATGACGTGGCCTTTCCTAGACTGCCTGGTACATGGGGGAATGTGTTTACCTGTGAGGTGTTGCTTGGATCCTCGTCTCTCTCCTGAGGTGCCTGATTGCTGGCACTGACATCAGGGTGATGCCTAAAGTACTCACAGGTGCGCTTTGTGGGCTCTGTGATGGAAGCTTGAAGACGACTTTATTTTCCTCTTCTGCCATTTCAAATTCTGCGGCTGCTGCTTCCATCACCGTTGCTTCGACTTGTGCGGCTTCAGCTTCTTTCTCTTGCTGCAATGCTTCCAGAGTTGCTTCGAGACGAGCCTTCTCTACTTTCATTTCGATCTCTTCTAGAATAGGCGACTCTTGCTCGAGCTGCTGCAGCCCTAGCGCATGTCATAATTACTTCTGCGCTGGTCCTTGACACAGCTGATGACAGGGATGACTTGGGGGAAACAGACCGATTTTCCATTTCCTGTTGTACTTCCGTTTCGGCTGCTTTGTTAACGCCTTCCATCTTAATAGCTAAACTTGACCGGAGGAGTACGTAGTATTGTCTGTCTGGCGTGCTTGTCTGAGGATGACATTATTGGCCTTGGTGTCATAAATGACGTTGCAGTCAGAATCCAGCGTCTGTTTTGATAGCTCGTGCTCTGAAGCTATCTTTTCACTGTACTGGCCTCATTGAATGTAACTCGTATCCAACTATCCAGTCAGCTAAACACTCATTCAAATGATTCTCCAAGAGACAGGGTGTATCTTTAGAGGCTTTACTTGAATAAAAGTGTGAAACTGCAAATACAAATCACAAATGCGTACTCATGTAAGTATACATTCTCACAACAATGTAAGTAATATTCACATGATGCTGCCTAAGTGCAGTAAAATAACAGCATGAACTACACATAAAACAGATTAGCGTAAGGTAAGTACTGCAGTAACTCTGAATAGCTAGTACTAAATAGCTAGCTAGCTAACTAGCTGCTTATCCGATGCAGCTTACATGCTAAATAACATCAATGAAAAAACATCTTAAAAACATGTCAAAAATAATGACTTAATTCAGTAATAATATGTTAATATCAATGATATCTGTGTAAATAATGAACGTACTTACAGATATTGCTCTCTTAAGAACTATGCTGTGAGGATGACACAGGATTGTTGCCAAGCATTGCAAAACACTAGCCTCGTGTATATAGTGTCCAAACCTCTAGGTTCTCACTTCCTATAACATATATAACCTAACACATAACACATAACACAGGAAGTAGTTGCTTTACTGGAGAATAATGAGAATTACCACTAGGTGGCACTAAACGTAAAGCGAGTCCAGAACACCTTGTCTGTCAGGTACTCAAACTGACGTACCTGAAACTTTGTAAGCATTCGGAGTGAGTTTGGCAATTTCCAGAAATTATCATTTTTCAAGCATTTTTGTTCTACATTGGTCATCCACGAGTCGTTTTTCAAAGAAAAAATATTGTCAGTGAAAATGTCATATTGAGTGCTGCAACACGCAAAAGTTTTTATTTAGGATAAAACTTACCCTTTAAAGGCATGTACATCAAATTGTAATGTAACTAAAATGTATTGGCTCTCCCAGTCCTTCTGCGCACTGCCAGCACTTGTTATAAGTATAAAACAATGTACCCGATCCAAAGCAAGTGCAAACCGTGCCCCAATATTTAAAACACAAATATATACATATTATAAAACTAGCAAGAAATGACTTGGTTGCAGTAGCAGCAAGTTACATTGTAACACAAGTTATTTTATAATGGGCAAACTTTGGCCTCTAACTCAATGGACCATATTTAGAAGCAGCACAAAGGTAAAGACACAATTAATTAGAGATTAGAATGGTATAAAGCAACAAACAACTCTTGACTGGTCTTTCCTGCAACTAAGTTTATACTGTTAAATATATAAAGCTGAAATGGTTTTATTCAGCAAAAAAAAAAATAGTATTTGTAAAAGTCTTTTTTTACATAGTAAGACAGGCAAGTATTTTCAGCTGCCTTACTTTGGGAACACTTGCCTTCAAAACAACAGTACTTGCTTTTCTTTGTTAATGTGTGTTCTGTTAGTATATATTGAAAATGATATGCTGAAACACCTGCCCAATGTTTTCGGTTTGCAGTTACTAAAAACGTAACTTCACAACAGCAAGGTTTGCTTGGTATCTTGGAGCCTAATGTGCCTCTCTACGCTTTGCAGTTAGTCCTTCAGTTTGTCCCCTCACTTTTAATCAAAGTTAGGCACCTATGACTGAGACACAAAATTCTTCTGACATTGATTAAAACACTGAATTGTTGTACTGCTTTTAGAATGAAACACCCACCTATAGGTACTAAAACTGACTCAGTGTTACTGAATAAGAAAGTGTTCTGGTCCAGAGCTTATTTACACTCAAAGTGAGTATAATTTAGACTTTTGTTATTATACAGTAAAATAAACTGTTAATGCAAAAATAAAATACAAATGAACCCTGCATTTACGACTGATTGAGTTAAGCAGAGATTGTATATGATTTGTGCAGCTGAGGTTTTATAAAATTAGTGTTATGTGAATTGGGCATACATGTAAAAGGTTCGATGAGTCAAATTTCAAAAACTATTATGTTTGTTAACTAGCTATCAGGTTGATCCATCAAGTAAAATGACAAGTTGTAAGTGAAGTCATTTCTGTATTTCTTATTCTATAATGTCAAGTTCAGATTTGTTCTGAAAGTGGTCAAAATGGCTCAGAATGCATCTGAGAGCTTGTACAACCCCAGAGCTTTTTGGGGCCTAGGCAGCCTCCAGAACCCCAGGCAAAAGATTGGTTTCAGTCAGAATGATCATTGGCCACCTTCACCCATGTAATTTGGTTGTTTTATTTCTCATATTTAAAAAGCTATCCTGTTGTATTTAGTTAAACAAGCTTCAGACTTCTTTTGTAGTGCATTTTGTAAACTACTTTTCCCTCCCAGGGTACACCCTCTGCATAGGGTGGCTAGTCTATTAATAAAATAAACCTCTTAGTCTTTGTGCATTGCACCTGAATGAATTAATCATTTATCAGGGTTAAAGTTGTGGTTGAAGATAGAAAAGTACAATGAGAACTCTGAATCATCTTTCTTTGTGAAAAAATGGATGGGATAATGTTAGGTATTGATTAGGTAGGGAGAGAGAAGGTTGAGCCTGACTATGACAAAAGTACATTTTAAATGTTGCAGGCTAGTATAATGGTTCAGGAAAGATAAGTGCACTGGAAACTGCAGTCTGGGAAAGATAACTCCTCTTAGAACTTCAGTTTAAGAGAGTAACTTTTAAATGTTCTTACATTTGCATGATATGATATGTGTAGTTCTGGGGGCGGAGCTAGACCCCCCTTATCCTATCATCTTTCATCAATTAAATCTACCATATTTAACCTTTAGTCAACCATAGCTAGCTGTCTTGGGTTTTTTTGTTTTTGGTGTAAACCTAAGCAGATTTCAAGACTCATCGACTTATAATCAATCAAGCACAATGGAGTACTCACAGCATCTGTCTTCTGATTCAGAGGAATCTCAGGATTTCTTGTCTATACAAGATAATTCTCCTCCAGCTTCAATCCAGGGTCCCTCCAGCCCTCAATTTTTCTCTCCTTCCACCATCTCAGTTTCAATCAGGTTTCTGTTCAAGTGTCTCCTCGTCTACCTGCCACCCAAGGTCTGGACGTGCTATGTTCAGTATAATCAAAGAGCTGAACTAGACTCCTATGAATATTACATAGTGGAATGATCTGTCAGATATGGAATTACATCTGGCTATTCTGGCATCCAATATCCACATAATTAACTGGGCACAACCTGATTCAGATTTATTTAATAGAATTTTTGGCAGTCTCAGAGCCAACACATGCAGGGTTGGCTCTTCCACAGCCCATTCAACATCCCTCTGCCCAAAAGCAACAGTAGCGTCAACCTTCGAATCAGCTCCTGGCACCTCCGTACCTCACTACTCAAACAGATCCTCCTTCCCTAATCCTACCCATGCTTCAGCCCCTCCAGATTTATCCTTAAGACAAGATAAATACGGGTGCACAATTAGATTCTCTGGAGGGAGACAAATCTGCAATAATTTTAACACTGGTTTCTGCTCAAGCAGGCAATGTGAATGCATTCATATGTGCCCTACTTGCGGGGAAACCAATTCCAATACAATCTGCCCTCTAGCTCACAAGTGACTCTCTCCAATGCTCACAGTCTCCACTCCCATAAACATTCCGACGCTATCCAAAACACTCTAGAATCACCCTGACACCAATTTCAACAGTTACTTAATCGATGGACTAAAAAATGTTTTTTCAACCAGACTCAGTCAAATTCCTTCTTCCTCTTTTCTAAACAAGAACCTTTGTTCTGGCATTCAAGAACCAGAGGTAGTTTATTCTCTCATCGAAGAATAAATTAAGAAAGGTTTTATAGTTGTTCCCTTTTTAGCTCCTCCATTTCCAGTCTACAGAATTAATCCCATCAGCATCGTCACTCGGAAAATGTAAGGATAAAATGTCTCATCATCAATTTATCAGCACCGTGGGCATCAAACACCAGCAGCATCAACTAGCTCATTCCTCACAATCAATTTTCTCTTCATTAAACTACCATTTCAAATGCAATTCATGCTATTAAATTAGCAGATCGAGGTTCTTGGTTAGCTAAAGCAAATATATCTGATGCACTTAAGTAAAGGTTTTGAGAGGGTATTGCATCTTTAACAGCTACAATATTACCTTTATTCACTTTCTACAGCATAGCTCAACTGCATAGGTTTAAAATTTTACCAAAAGTTTCAGAAATGTAATTGATCATTACTGGTATCTTCAACGTACATGTTTAATTCGCGGGGTGGAGCAAGGCCCCTAATGTAGTGTTTAAAGACATGGAGTTAATAACATACAAAGCGTGTATAGAGAGGGGTCCGCCTCTTCAAGGCCCAACATATAGAAAGGGGGTTCCGTCATTGAGGAGACCCGACAAACAGCAGAGGGGTCACTGTCTCTTAGGGGCCCTCACATAAATAGAGGCATCAGAACCTGAAAGAGAAAAAGACAAGGAGTCATGCATGCTAAAGGAGGGGTTTGGCCAGGGGTCCCCTCTGACATGGAGAACCCTCCTGTAAGAGAGAAATGAAGCATAGCTTAACAAAGGGTTGGAGAAAGTGGAATCACTAACCCCCAAAAGAATGGACCCCCGGCTCCCCGCTGAAGACACCTATAAGAAGAAAAAGAAGAACCGCCAATGTATATAGAAAAGAAGAAAAGAGAAAAAACATCTAAGACAAAAGAAAAGAAAACACTTAATGTGACAAATGGGTTAGTAAATTGTACCCTAGTGACTATGTGAAGACCATCCGCACAGTGGAAAGAAAAAAAAAAACTTTCTTTTTAGCAGAAAATCTTTGCTAGCCCTGGCGGAAAGGTCATACCGACTCTGGACATACTAGCAATGGACTGATGGGCAGAGGATATATCTGGTGATGAAGAACGAATATAATCTTCAACTGCTGATGAGGTCCAGGGCCCCAGATTTTTTATTAGATGTTTGCTTTTGCAACTGATGTAGCTGCCCCTATTCTGAATGAATGAGGAGTGCAGAATTGCGAGGAAGACCTGCTCTGGACACCAAAGTGAAAACCAATGCCTTGATACATGGACTGGCTTGAATTGATGAACAAAGGGTCAGAGGATGAAATGGTCTTGCGTTCTATGATGTACTTCAGTATGGAAGAGTAGGGGCACAGAGGTGAGTTGATTTTTGAAAGCTGAATACCTTGTACTTGACGCAGCTGACCCGTTTTTGAAATCTGAAGGAATAGGATGAAATAAAAATCTAGAATGAGGTGCAGAGAGCACTTGGAAACTCCTTGTAGGAGGAGCCGGACAACTGGGATTGATATTATAGTTGGAGAAGCAATGGGCATCAAGCGGAATTGGTGTTGAATTCCTGACAAATTGGATTTGATAGTAGCTGGTGCCAGATGCAGGGAGTCCTTTGCATGAACTATGAAAGCCATGATCCAGTTCTGGTTGGGATTAATCCTGCTTTGGGAACAGAAAGTTACATAACAAGCCCAACTTGTATGAGGATCTGGTAGAAAGTGCAATTGTTGAAGTAGCTTTAGTTGGATTCAGTTAAAAATCAGCTGATTGAACTGTGGAGTTGCTGCTGGAGATGGCAGAGCTGCAGGAACCAGACTGTGGAATTTGGAAATCTGTAAACAAGAAAGAGCAGCAGCTGCATTATTATGAATGCCCGGTAGATGGCGAGCTTGTATTAGGAAATTGTTGGAAACTGAAATCCATACTAGCCACTGCAGTAATTGCATGATAAGAGGGGAACTGGAACAGCATTTATTTATAATGTGCACTGCAGCTATATTATTGCAGTAGAATAATAATGATTATTTTAGACAGGAGATGACTCCATAGTTGGGCAGCTACAACTATTGGGTATATTTTGAGAAGAGCTGTGGATTTTAGATGTGGAGATAGATTTTCTATTTCTTGAAGCCATGTACTGGAAAACCATTGATTGTTTAAGAGACCACTGAATCCTAAAGATGAGGCGTCTGTAAACAAAGCCATGTTGTGTGGTTCTGAAATGAAACCAATTACCTATTTTAGCTCATAATGCAATTATTAACCATAATAAACACAACACCTCAATAAGAACCATCAATTCTGGCTTAATTATCCCTAGATTCATAATGAAAAGAGATTAACAATTAATATTATGTATATGTATTTCAAATCAATCATAAATATGTATTTGTTATAAGACAAAAAGAAACCTAACAATTCAAATTATTTTTTACATATTTAATACATTTATTCATATTCTCAAAGGAAGAAGAATAAAGGTTAGGCTTCATAGTTAAAAACATATGTATAAAGAAGAAACAAAATAAAACATTCAAGGAAAAGTAATGCATTGTTAAATGTTCATAATAAATCCTTGATGTGCTCTCTGGTCATATAGTTCTGCATTAGTGAAACAGTCTTTATAGTTCATCATGCATTGTTTTGTTGAGTCACTCATTACATACACATGCGCCAGCTTCCACATGGCTAAGTACGCATGTACAATGTTCAGAATCTAGTTGAATAGACGCACATTACGTATCGTGATGATTTCAAAAGCATGGTTTCAGTTCAGTTACTTGTAAACACACAATATAACTTTGATACTTATTCTGTTGGTAAGATGTTTAAAACAAAGTCTTCTTAACACGGTCGGTGCAGTATCTCTGTGAAGGCTGTAGGCAAAAGCGTTCATTGTTCCGGAGGGAGCCTGTCTTCTCCGGGACAACTTTGAAGATTACATCATTGCGTTTTCGTTGAAGTACTTCAGTTTGATGAGTTGTTTTGAGTGTAAATAACACGATGTATAGGTGTTCCCTAGTACTGTAAATACATCCTTGTCAGTCCTTCCATTGGTTCATAGTATTTTATAGACAGTTGCGTGTCACACAAAAAGGGTGTGTTAGAAATGGAATGTATCCACCTATTTCATTATCAAAGGATTTTACATTTATAATTTAAACCTCCTATTCAATATAACTTTAGTTTTTAGAGAAGCATAAGAATTTCAGTTTCATTCTCTATACAAAATTACGATTACAAGTATATAGAACACGTCATAATACAATCAAAGGACAATATTCAAAAATAGTTATTAGTTTATAATATTCATTTAAAACACAATAAACCCTTTAGGTTTATTGGGAAACTTACTTAAAATAACTATTAAACTTGTGTCCACAAGTTATGCAATTAAAAATGATTCTTAAAGCATTTTAGCTAAGTTTTAGCACAATAATGGTACAACTGCAATATCACTATAGCTTGGCTTGGTAAGTTTTTTGACACCTTAGGAGGCCAGACAATCGGATAGCATTTTGAAAGTCGAGCTTCAAAGAGTTAACACAGTTTGTGGCCTTTACCTTATCTGCAACCTTTGCAGTAGATCTGTTTAAGAATGTTCTGAAATCGATGTTAACAACCCGATCCCCACGGCATGTCTCACAGAAAACAGAATTAAATATCTGAGAAATGCTTATATTAAAATTAATGTAACCATGAATTTCCTTGACAAATGTGAACTGCAAAGTTGAAATGACCCAGTAAGGAAAGCAGTGCACGTTTCCTGATTGTTTTACTATTCTGGAAGTTCTGGATAAGAAAATGAATATGGTTGAGTTTAGACTCGGGTAGGCTGGCTTCAAACTTTTCATGTCTAGAATGAAATTCCAGAGAATGCAGGGGCCGACTGTTTTTAATTCTGAAATCAGAACGCCGACTACTGAAAATAAACTTTTAAGATTAGAAATTGCTTCTGTAAAAAATCATCAACACGATGAAGCAGAAATGGAACGTGGTAAGCGTTGAGAAGTATCCAGCATAATGCTTCTGAGAGTGTATTGAATACCGTTGGGCTGCTGCGGCAGCAGAAAGTTAACTGAATAGTGAAATAGAACTTTTATTCTATGCTGTAGAAAGTGAATAAGGGTAATACTGTAGCTGTTAAAGACGCAATACCCTCTCAAAACACAAACACCCTATTAACTGAGGGTGTTGTGGGTTTCTCTTCTTATACCAAGTAGATGACGAAGAGAAGGATGAATTGGCATTACTTTAAATGCATCTGGTATATTTGCTTTAGCTAACCAGGAACATTAATCTGCTTATTTAATAGCATGAATTGCATCTGAAATGTGAGGAGAAAATTGATCATGAGGAATGAGCGAGTTAATGCTTCTGGTGCTTGCCATCCCGCGGTGCTGATAAATTGATGAGTTGATTTTTTCCTGACATTTTTATGTTACTGTCATGGGTTTCTCTTCTTGGGTTGTTATGATTCCCTTCATTTATTTTATGCATGTTATTCTTTTGTATTTACAGTATAATCGTAAACCTCAAAAAACTACTCACTTCTAAATTTTTTGTAGTCATTTTTGTATTACTTTAGTATAAATATATGTTAATTTGGATTCATATGTTGTTTTTTTGACTTTATGTGAACAAAAAGACACACATTTGCCCGTTTTCCCAATGGAAATAATGATATTTTGAAATATCACTGTCCTGGTCACAAAAGCAAAGTTTGTGGGGAATAATAGCCATTTTCTATACTTTTGAGACATAAGCTATTAGGAAATAACACTTACTACCCAGGAACAAAAAAAAATAAAATTGTTACACAGGGTTATGTTAAAATGCTTTGCACGATCCTATGTTGTTAGAGGGGCTGACTCTTGCATGACCTACCAGTAATTTATTTTAATACTGACAAATGAACAATAGTTATTCAGTTGATCCATAATTGTTTACAGTGGACAGAAATTAATTTAGTGTTAAGACAAGTTATTTCAAATCACCACCTTAGAAATTGCTGTACCCAAGTGTCAAAAATCTAAAACAGCTTTGAAACTTGCTTTAAAGTTATAAGTGTAAATAGTTGTCAGGATGTTAGCAATGAAAAGAGAGATTACAGGTACGTTATTTAAACAGTTGTAGCAACATGTGGGGACATATAGTGCTATATTTTTCGGAACCTAATTACTTAATTTAGCTATATTGATAAAGTATATAAGGAAGACACAATGGTTGGGTTTACATGCACATGAAAATTGACTCCATAGTCATTCACGTTTTCATGCTAATACATTGTGAAACAGCAAAAGAACTTCCTTTGGTCAGCACGACTTTAAGGGCAGGGTCAATTAGTTTCTCACGATAAAATTAGCTGTAAAAATCCATGTAAACCAGAGCAGGAATCTTGCTTGTGGCTCACGAGATTTCAGCAGTGAAGGAATATCTCACGTTATTCCTCAGCAAAGCCGTACCAAACTACATACACACAAGAAAGAACGCAAAAGTTGCTGCAAATGTAAACCTCTCATACAGCCTGTTATCAAGGTTTGTTTAAATGCATGTTGTACAGCACAACTAACCAAACTATTAGCCTCATATTATTATTATTAGTAGTAGTCCAGTAGGCAGCCGGTGAAAAATTCAGTTCAGCACACCATAAACAAAAGGGGGTGTCCACAAAGACTGGCCATTAAATAAATAAATGAAAACCCGTCAAAAAGACTGCAAATTAAATGTTCAATCAAAGGGCAAGGAGTGGGGGGTTGGTACAGAGCACGTCACCCAGAACCCACTGGTCGACAAAGGCCGACATGTCGCCAGCAGACTCTGCGTAGGCGTGCTCTAAATTAACCCGGCACTGGACCAGGGCCCTGAACATGGCCCTGCAGTCAAAGGGACCCTCCCAGGTGATCTTACGCTTCCTGCTCTTGTAGATGGCCAGTCTAGCAAGAGACAGGAGCAGATTCACCACGTGGCATCTCGCCTTGGGTGCCCAAAAATGAGGAGGGTGGGAGAAAAGTGCAGCCAGAACTGCAGCATGAGGTTCTTTAAAAGTAGGAAGAACGGCTGCAGCCTGGCGCACAAATAATAAATGTGGACTACCAACGGACTGACCACAGAAAGGGCACGTGGCGTCTGAGTCGGTAAAGTAACGCAGGATCTCTTCTAATGCGACGGCTCCGTGGAGGACTCTCCACCCTAGATCCCCAGTAGTAGTAGTAGCAGTAGTATTTTCTTTATATAATTATTTTAAGATGTCCCAGGAACAACAAAGCTCCACCACACTGAACTGGAATGAATTGTTAGCATCAATTGGCATATTGTGCAATAAGTAATGGCTATAGTTAACAAACAACATAAATGTTCCGTGTCACTTTAAATAAAGACTTTTGTTTGAATGTTTATAATATTAAAAGACATCCATGTTTCTTTAAAATGTGTGTTAAATACCCCCTCCCCTAAATTACTATGAATTGAGTAGTCTGCATTGGTACAGCTGACTTTTTTCCTAAATCAGAACAGCATAGCAGGCATTTCTTGAAAAGTATGGCAAAAACATTGTGAGAAAAACTGTCATGGCTTGAACATGTACACGCTGTCAATGTTGATACCTTTCATTGAACCAACATATACAGTAGGTGGACCAACAGGTGAAAGTGGATTACTGAAGAAATTGTATAGATATTTACATTTCCTTTTTAAAATTGACACTATTTCTTCTCAAACCACTTTTATCTGATGAGGGGACCTGGGTGGTTATGAAAGCTGGTATACTTTCAACTTGTATTGAGGTACAATAAAATACATTAACTTCAACATTACACCATCTTTTGTATCACAATAAAAACACTTATTTGATTTACACGGAAAATATAAAGTTATTGTAATGATTTTTTGTTTGGTTTACCTCAGGCTAAGGCAGGAGATATGTATATCCTGTCACCATAAGGTGCAGAAAGGTTAAGGGTGTCTTTCTTCCTCTTACTTCTTGTAAGTCACATGATATTTACTAAACTAAATACACACACACACATTGAAAAAAAGGGGGCAGAAGATGAGTAACTGATACCAGGTAGTATATTGCATGAGAAAAATAAAATAGATTTGTGAGGGTGGTTATTCGCCACCCCCACCATAACTCCATCATAGAGTTAAATATGCCTTGTACATAAGCATGGTTGCTGAAGCAATGCTAACACATAAACTTTAAGTAAGTGTGTCAAACCAGCCCAAACAATGCTCCTGTATTTTTGTTTTTAATAGAACAGGGCCATAGTAACTTGCAGAAAATGGAAAAAAAAAACTGAAAGAACAACACATCTTAGTTTGATGAAAACTGTTTGAAGATCAAGGATATCTATGTAGGTTATTGTACTATATGTTCACACATAGAGGTTTGTTCTGACAACGTCTTCTCTTACTTCGAATTTGTCTAATGGGACTGGGAAATAGTCACAGTTGTTGTATCAGTTTCCAGATAAAGTCCTCCATTCTTGTGCTGTATGCAGCTGAAAATACAAATGATTCCAGTTGTCTTTGAATTACTGAATGGAGAAACATATTGTTCCCATATGCCTCTAATAAATATACTTTTGAGCTGGAAATTATATTTTTCTGAAATGATTTGTAAATAAAATAACAATACCAATAAAATGGCAATATGGGCAACATTAAGTAATATATACAGGAAATAAACAGTAAAACCTTAATTGAGTATTTTTATATAAATCCATACAAATCAATGTTATTAATATGAGGCTATGACATAAAAGAAAACATGTACAATATGTAGGGACACTTTCTGTTTACATGGACTACCTTTTCTATGACTGGTTAATGTTTTAGGCAAATGGCATCTCTAATATACACTATGTAGAAAGCTGCATCTCCCTGTAAGAACCCTCAAGACCAATCATGTTGAAGTCACTGGCCATTGTGGCCTTACAACAGTGGTATGGCATTTGATTGCCTAAAAAAGCAATATTACAACAAGGTCAATTGTACATTTAAAAAAATGATAAACAATGCTGTCAAATCTATTTACCTACCTATTATTAGTACTGGAAACTATCTTTGGCTGTAGTCACATTTTTCAAGTGTCGTGCTGTTGCTTTGTACGTAAAACTACTGAGGATGGTAGACTGTGAGTTTCTGCTGTTACAGAACACCTCTGTGAACAGGATGTGGCATCTCCACATGCTGTTCTATATAAATATTTGATGACTATCATACAAGAAACCTTTACAGTATGTTGATGAATGTGTGCTGCTTATACCCTGTCTCACTGCTGCAGGGCACACATTCTAGGTATTTTTAAACAGCCTAGGCTGTGGATTTTGGACCATATTTGAACACCATGGAGTGTGCTACTGCGCTTATAAAATGGCACCCCCACCCCTCCCAAAGATAATTGGTTGTTAATTGAATGAGATTGCTCCCACTATTATGGTATTTTTCATAAGTCCCTGCAACCGATCCTGAAAAAAGAAAAAAGTGATACGCCCAAAAGGTGACTGAAAGTATTTATATTGGTACTGTGTAAAAATCTTTTCTACCTAATAAATCCAGAAGTGTTTTAACATTGTCTTCATTTAGCTAATTCCTACCATATTTCTCCCTAAAACATAGTATGAAACCACAATAAGGTGAGGGTTGGCATTTTGGAGCAATCTATCTGAAGCTGTCTTACTGTTTACCATTTTAAAATAGGTTACCCTGTTTGGCCTTGCATACAAATGTTGCATTCCTTCAACAGGTGTGAAAGCTCCAAAGAGCGTGCTAAGTTGTGGTATATAGAGTAAAGGAAGAATAATATGGAAGGAGTTACAATTGTTTGTTTCCACTAGATATTACATGTTGACTGAACCAAAACCACAGTCACAAACATTGACTGCCAGTACCATCAGGTTTGGTTTTGAGCTCTGGCCTACATTGAGACAAACAGCCTCTTTCATCAAATGTCAGGTGGCAAATATGATAATGAGAACTAAATACTGACACTGTTTAACTGATTAAAAAGGTAATGGTCTCTTTAGTGTATTTGTGTAAAATTTCAGGTAGGATCCGTTTTAACTAGAAAAAAAAAGTATTTTTGAACAAAATCAAAGGATTCCTAGTAGCATAACCTAAGGGGTACATCAAACATACATACATAGAAATGTGAAAAAGGCTATAATTGATATATCCAGAGGTTCAAAAGAATGTGGCAGTAAAATAATTTACTCTACTGGACACAACCTGTAATAGTACTTTATTGAGAGATTCATAAAATAGAACTTGTAAGAATACAACTGTCAAAAAAGCAAGTCTGTATGAGTAATATGGTCAGGAGTTAAAATAATATGGCACTGAAACAGTTAAAGCTCCCTGGACACTACCAGTAACAAACTGTAAAAACTATAAAGACTAGAAGACCTGGTGCCGGCAGCAGCGTCTTTACATACTAGCTCAGCTCAATCAACACAGAAATTGACAGTAAAAAGCAAAAACTATTTTACATGGATAACTATTCTAAATTGTATTATAACATAGTGATAACGACTAGGAAAATGAAATACTCTAACAATGCGTATACACAAAATTAGCATCATCCATTATTTATTTATAAATATATAGTATATAGAGTAGCAACACACATTGTGGAAACAATCAATGATTTACAGAACACAGAGTGGAGAGTTCTCCTTACAAAGAACAATTACTTGGTATCCCAATCGTCTCTTTTTAAAAATATGCAAAATATTTCAATGAGCAAGATAATTCACAAGTAAAACGGTACCCTGAAATGTTCTCCTTTTTCTAGGAAGCAGTACAACTGGGGATGGGGAGTTTGTTGCCAGATAATAAACAGAATACTTCCTCAATAAATATATTGGTATCCCTGAACAGCTATAGGTCTCTTAAAAATATGCTATAAATTTTATTAAGCAATCCATCTCACAAGGTCAGTGGTACCCTAAATGTAGTAAATCATATTTACTATCAGTATTGAATGACAGGGTAGAGCATTTGCTCTCTGTTTTACACAAAAACCAAAAACAAAAAATCCTCAGTGACTAAAGAGACTAGTACAACATTAATATTGTTGTCCGAACCAGAAACCTATTTTTGACAATGAAAAGAAGAGAAAATGTCATACCCAGTTATTCCTCATTGGTAGCTAGTGAATCATATTTGGGGTACCATTGCACTTGTGAGATAGACTACTCGTTACAATCCTTTGCATGCGATTATCTATTTAGGGATACCAAGCTATTTAGTGAGGAAGGGAGGCTGAGGAAGGTTATCTGACAAAAAACTGCCCATCCCTAGTTTTACTGCTTTCCTAGAAAAAGGAGAACATTTGGGGTACCAATATACTTGTGATATAAATTGTGAATAAAAATATTTTGCATGTTTTTAAATAGGAGTTGATTATCTATACCAGTACATTTAGTAAGTAAGGGGTCTGCATGAGATTAAATAGCCAATCAAATCCCCTGTAAATCATTTGTTTTTTCCATATTCTGTATTATATATATATATATATATATATATAATATAATATATATTAAATAGATATAATATATAGATATATAAGCGCACATCATATAAAACATGGTGTAGATAAAAAACATGTTTGTGCATAATAGTGTGTAAATAAAACATTATTCATTGAGGGAAAAGTGAAAATCATGTATTTTATCAGTTTTGCTGTCTGTAAAAGTTTCTTTTTCGTTATTATGAGAAACAGGAAGAAACAGTTATTACCAAACAGGACATTGTTTTTTGTTTTAAACTTCCCAAATGCAATGAAAAGAGAAGTGACTTTTCAAAATGTAAACATCTTGAACTCAGATGAGGTTTCTTCACTGCGTATGAAACATCAACTTTAACCAAAGTGACGTGGAGGCCTGTTCCGCTTTACAGTAAGTATACAGCTATACAACTGTCATTGTTTTAGCAAGTCCTAAGATAAAGGAATCCCATTTTAACACACATGTTGGGCCTAATCTTGTACAGTTCTGCCTGTGCCAAGTTTTAAAGCAAAGTGGTTTGAATACAGTAATAAAATGGTTGTTTGATTGGAACCCATCACACAGACAGTAGTTGTCACTTCTAACCACTAGGTTGCAGTGCCTTCCTATGCTGACATCTGTATGGCTATATAGATATAAAAGCTGACATAACTACAGGGGAAACAGTAGGAACATATACATGTGGAACTGTTTTTTTGCACAATTTTTAATAAAAGTAAGATTCACAGACTAGGCAACCCCGAAAGTTAACTAAGTTAAGGGTGTGCTAATTTTGTATTAAGAATATTATGTTCAATTTACAAAATTCACCAAAAAATGAAATGATGCAAACTGCACTTTGATGCACTGGCAATGGAACAACTTTTGTTTGGGGTGCTGAAAACCACTGAACAAAAATATCTAACCCCTGTATATGATGGAAGCCATGCAAAGCCAGGGGTGCTGCCACATCCCCAGTACCCCTAGTTCCAGTGCCCCTGCTTTGATGTAAAGATTCACATTGCACATCAGTTCTAAAAGCATGACAGAGGTTTTCCAGAGGGTGAAGTTTCAGACAGGAAAATCTAAATAAGATAATTTGACTGATAGGACAATCCTTGGAACCACCAACAAAAGTCAAGCAGACATTGGACTAACAGAGTAACTCATACACACATATCAATCTTCAATCAGTGGCAGGTTACAATAGTATTCAAGCCAGGTACAATTAAACCTGCCATGAAAAGGCTGTCCGTCAAAACTCAGTGCTCAAACAAGAAGGAGACTTGTGAGAGAAGCCACAGAGAGGCCAACAATCACTTTGAAGGAGCTACAGAGTTCAATGGCTGGGAGTGGAGTAATGGTGCACCAGTCAACCATATCAAGAGCTCTGCATAACACTGGCCTGTATGAGAGGGTGGCAAGAAAGAAGCAATTACTCAAAAAGTACCATCTGAAAGCACATCTGGAGTTTGCCAGAAAGCATGAGAGTGACCCATCTGCAATGTGGAAAAAAGTTTTGTGGTTAGATGAGACCAAGATAGAGCTTTTTGGCCAAAATTCAAAGCGCTATGTGTGGCGCAAACCTAACACTGCCCATGCTTCAAAACACACCATCCCTACAGTGAAGTATGGTGGTGGCAGCATCATGATGTGGGGATGCTTCTCATCAGCAGGGACTGGATGGAGCAAAGTGCAGGAAAATACTGCAAGAGAATCTGCTTCAGTCTGCTAAAAAACTGAAGCTTGGGATTAAATTCATCGTTCAGAAGGACAACGATCCCAAGCACAAGGCCAAAGGAACATTAGAATGGCTCAAGAACAAAAAGGTGAATGTCCTACAGTGGCCCAGTCAAAGTCCTGATCTCAATCCCATTGAGAATATGTGGCACTATTTGAAAATTGCGGTCCACAAGCGTCGTCCGACCAACCTGAATAACCTGGAGCAAATCTGCCAAGAAGAATGGGCCAAAATTACTCCGACACTGTGTGCGAAGCTGGTACATACTTACCCCAAAAGACTTAAAGCTGTTATTGCAGCGAAAGGTGGCTCTACCAAATGTTAATGTGTGGGGGTTGAATACTTATGCATGCAAGATATTTCAGTTTTTTATTTTTCTTAAAAATATTTCCCAACATAAAACCAATGTCACCTTACAAATTGATTTTGAGTGTTTTAAAATAAAATATCGAACAGAACGAAAGTTCAATATACCATTTGTAATTCAGTAATATGAGAGAATTGGTCAGGGGTCTAAATACTTTTGCAAGCCACTGTATATATCTCTTAAAAAAATGTAAATGCTTCCCCTAGCAACTGGCCTATACAAAGGTACTAACTAGAAATGCGAGTGTTACAGGAACCATTTTACCATTATAGGAAATCATTGTTTCAGGATCTGATTTAAAGTAAGTTTGAATTTATACTTCCTGTTATGAGAAATAAAATGAATGGTCAATGTCTTAAAGCCTAGGTCAACACAGAAATCTGCAAAAGAAACTGGGTATCTAAAATAGCCTAATTCTCTCTGCAGTTGTTTACTGTCCTCAAGAGTTTATTTTACACCCCCCCCCCCCCCCCCTCCTCTTTTTTTTATTTTTTTTATTTATTTATTTTTTTACATGTCCCAGGAAGTTGTATCCTGGCTCTGCAGTCTGAGAGGTGCTTTCCCTATAAGCCACCTTTACAGAAAATATACCACAGGTACACATTAACCTAAAAAACCCTTAGCAGAACACAGCAATGGACTACACAATACATTGGGAACAAATACAGTGGGACATAAGGTTCCGTAGCACTGCAAATCATTTGATCCAATTCATCTAATCAGCACTCTGTAGTACCATGCTACCAATGGCTCATACCATTGTACATGACCTCTGCATTGCTATTAGAGATCATTTGGTACTGTATGTGCTTGATCACAAACAGTTTACTAAGCCTTTTATCCTCTTTTTAAGCAGGGGCATCCCTACCATTCTAGCCTCATACAAATTTACCAGATTTTCACAAAGGGGGTCCCCTTTCCCATTATTTTATTTTGTAGCTTCATTCAAAACTTTCAATTCCACTGCTGCGAATTTAATTACTCCTTTTAATGCAAATTATGTTAAACCATGAAACACCTGCCTATCTAAAGAAGGGCAGTAGCATGGCCTCCCTGCAGTTTCAGTGTGTGACTTCCTGTGGAAATGTTTTCAGCCCTCCTAATCTTGCATTTGTGATGCTTTATTTAACCTTTACGCCCACAGTTAGTCACAATGAAAGCGTGGTGGGGAAGTAAAGATAAACCCAACCGGCTGAAGGCCTTGTTATTTACAAGGAAACATTGTGAAATTATAGTTACCTTGTCTGCAACCAATCCCGTTTTTTAATTCATACTGCAATCCTTCCTTTTGTCTTCTTTGAGTTCTTTGTCATTTCTTTAAAATCTAAACGGAATTCACAGGAAGCATCCACTAATCAGAGTAAGTTTCGATTCAAAGTATGTTGAATCAAACTGTTTTACATATACTTCTGGGGCATTTTAATACGACTTGTCTACTTGATTGGATTTGGCACCTTTTCTTACACCGGGAAGTCAAACAAATTGTGTAATGAAGCATTGTTGTGGATTGTACCCCGATGCTAATGCACCCATCTACTGTGCCAGAATTATGCATGAATGCTCTTCAGGCATCTTCCATAGACACCACAATCCCTAGATCTCAGTCCAATTGAGCATGTGTGTGAGGAACCTGCATGACGCATTAATCTGTGAAGACACCTTCCAGTGCCTTGTGGAGTATATGATACTTTACTTTTCACCATTCTAAAACACATTTTAAGTAGTCAAATCTGTTGCTGCCAAAAGGAAATTACTTCTTAAAAACAATTATACTTACTGTTACATTTCGTAGTGGAGTGTTGTTGACTAATTATCAGACCTTGCTTCAGAAATGTTTTTGAATTGTTTCCTTGATTCTGACTGTCAAACAATTATCTTAAGTACAAAAAATGAAGGTTAGTAGTACCTTAGTATATAGTACTGTTGATCCTCTTTACAGTCATTTGAAACACGTGCTGGATACAGTTGTTTTGACTCCCTGTCTGCGGGGAACCACAAAGGTTTTTAAAGGTTAGTGAAATTATGATTCTGATCAGTGTTTTTATTCAACAATGGGACTTGGCTACTAATTCATTTACATCTGAGAGGGCTTAGGCCGATCTGCTTTTTAGTTTATTTGAATGGTACATGTAAAAATAATTTTAATTTATAACAGCACAAGTGATCAAAAGATTGTGTTCTTGTTCCAATTAACATATCCTGCATCCCCTACATTGACTGAAATGTTTCTAATGGTAGTTAACAACTACTTATTTTGTGATGGAGTTTCCTAATAAAAGGGGGCCTGTCCATGAGAGAGGTTGAGGAAGAAATTCTTGTCCATCTAGTTTTTAAAACTGCTGAAAAAGTGGTCTGTCAATTTCAGACAACCGTCAACTGACAACTAACCAGGGACACCAAACTAAAATAAATTCCAAAAAATAACGGTTTTACCAAAAGATTTACTCCAAAATTGATGAAGGTATATTATGACACATGCCAATAGAAGGCAGAAAAAAAAGAGTTGTGACTAGGGGGACATTCACCTTAAAGATTAACATAGTGGACATGGGATTTTAAAAATGGATATAAGGTTTCAGTGTATGCTGCTGTCTAGTCACAATGAAACCCAGATTCATTGATTCTCAGAAACGTGTAATTACTTAAACATTGCATTGCAACACAGCCTCAATAACTTCTAATGCTTAGTATTACTGAAAAGCTGAAGGGAAAACAATGACATGCCACTACCGGCAAAGGGTGTAGTAGCGCAGGAGGAAACACTCGATCGGAGGAGGGGGAAGTTTTTAGAATTATAAAAATCGACCGCAAAATTTGTTTATCTTTTTAACCCTTGCTAAAATGCTGAAAAGAAGAGCCCCCTCTGTGGTTGCCAGCAGCTTCCATCTTGACTTTTCTGACTTAATGACTCTTGCATAATGCTGTAGTCAAAGCTGATACTGCTTTGGATTAACTCTTTACCAAAATAGAATACAGGTGGAATACATTTGGTCTGGTAAAATTTAAAGAGTAAAAGCTTAAAATAAAAATTAATACCAGTTTTATTTTTATGATTTAATTTGGGATCTTCTCTTCAGTTCTACTTATACGTAACAGAAACTTAATTAGACTAGTGTCTTTATAGAATTACAAGCCAGCACAATCTAGTGAACTGACATTAACCTTAACATATTTGTGGGCTAGAGTACAGGTTGTCAATTATATTTGCTGGGGTGACAAATCACAAAAAAGCAAAACACTGTAGCAGTGAAACTTGGTCTACGTGTAGGTATAACATCAGAGCCATTTTTATATTACAATAAGTGTACATTTAATTAGAATTAAATTCTGAGTACAACTAGTCAGAACACTGAAATAACTGCTCCATCCTGTAGGTTTTTTTAAAATTTTTATTATTCCTCTCATTATTTGCTTTTGCTTTCAAATTAGGTCTCAAGCTGTATAAAAAAACAACTGCTGATTTTTGTTTTGTTTCTATGAAGCATATGTGTTTACATACATATTTTAGAGTAAAGTATAAAGAAAAACATTTGTAGTATTAATTTAAGATGTTTTCCCCATTAAGTACTTATCAGATGATTTATCCATACCTTTAAATACTCCATTGTAAAGCTGTAACAATGTTGGTTAATGCTTTTACCAATAAATGTTCTATTTACTTTTAATTTGTGAAGTTAGTGCTCAAGAAAGGTGGGTGACACAGTTTGAATTTTTTAATCCACTGTCATGTAATTCCGAGCCTCTCTGAAGCAGAGACGGACAGTTATGCTGAATAGTGGTGTCTGGTGAATATGTATTAATGTTCACTAGGGGCTGGATTGAGATCATCAGACAACGTTTATTTGTGACAGCTGGATTCAAAGACAGGTCTGCAGAATTTGAAGGCATGACAAGCTAGTAAATAAGCTTAGTGCAGCACTTTTAAGTTTCATGAAGTTTCACATTTGTCAAGTATTCATTGTGGTTGTTAGCAAACTCTTGTGATTTAAAAAATCATATGCACAATAAATGTGCATCCCCAATTCAGCAGGGGAATATACACTTAATTAGCCACAAAAGGCTTTTCATTGAGCAAGGGGAATTCTACCCCTGCCCCCCACATGCATGTTTATTTTTAAGTGAAAAGCATGAGCATCATCAACATTCATTTTTATATATATATATATATATATATATATATATATATATATATATATATATATATATACACACACACACACAATGCCTACAGTAAGTGCTCACCCCCCTTCGACTTTTTCAGTTTGATGTTTTATAACCTGAAATTTTTTCCTGTGATTCACAACTTACTCAACACATTGAAGAGGCAAGATAATTTTTATTGTGAAACAGTTATGAAAAATAAAAATAACAAAAAAAAAAAAACTGAAATGTCTTGATTAGATAAGTATTCAGCTCCCTGAGTCAATACTTGGTAGAACCACCTCTGGCAGCAATTACAGCTATGAGTCTTTTGGCGCAAATCTCTACCAGGTTTGCACATCTGGATCGTGCAGTATTTGCCCATTTTTCTTGGCAAAATTGTTCAAGCTCTGTCAAGTTGGATGGGGATCGTTAATGGACAGCAATCTTCAAGTCTTCCCACAGATTCTCAATTCGATTCAAGTCTGGGCTTTGACTGGGCCACTCTAGGACATTCGCTTTCTTGTTTTTAAGACACCCCAGTGTCGCTTTGGCTGTGTGCTTGGGGTCATTGTCCTGCTGAAAGGTGATTATCTGTCCCAGTCTTGGGTCTTTTGCAGACCGAAGCAGGTTTTCCTCAAGGATTTGCCTGTATTTAGCTTCATCCATTTTGCCCTCCACCGACAAGCTTCCCAGTCCCTGCCGATGAAAATCATCCCCATAACATGATGCTGGAATCACCATGCTTCACAGTAGGGATGGTGTTACAATGATGGTGTGTTGGGTTTGTGCCAGACATAACACTTTGCATTTAGGCCAAATCGTACAATTTTTGTTTCATCAGACCACAGAATCTTTTGCCACATCTTTTCAGTCTCCCACATACCTTTTTGCAAATTCCAAGCAAGATTTTACATGGCTTCCTTCTTGCCACTCTTTCATACAGGCCAGATTTGTGGAATACCTCAGCTATTGTTGACACATGGACAGTTTCTCTCATCTCTTTTAGAGTTGTCATTGGCCTCTTGGTGGCTTCTCTGACCAATGCCCTTCTTACCTGGCTGATCAGTTTGGGTGGACAGCCTGCTCTAAGCAGATTCTGGGTGATGCCGTATACCTTCCACTTCTTAATGATCGACTTGACTGTGCTCCAAGGAATAGTCAATGCCTTTGAAATCTTTTTATACCCCTCCCCTGATCTGTGCCTTTCCGCAACTTTATCCCGGAGTTGTTTTGAAAGCTCCTTGGTCTTCTTGGTAGTATCTTTGCTTTGAATGCACTACCTAACTTTGGGACCTTACAGACAGGTGCATTTAATCTGAAATCATATGAGCCACTTTCATTGCATACAGATGGACTCCATTTAACTTATTGTGTGAATTCCAAAGGCAATTGGTTGCACCTGGTTACACACAGATGTAATTTAGTCCACATTTAATGTTAAGTGTGATCTGCGAAACCTGCCACGTTATAATCGCTTGCTTTAAATCAACTCAAGACCCACCTGTTCTCTCTTGCTTTCCATGCTCTTTAAGCCTGATATCTGCTACTCGCTGCTGTGTTGCTACTACTATTTTACGTACAATAGTAACAATGTATTATGTACTATTTCATGTATTATGGTACTATCATGTTATGCACTTTCTAGTGTATTTAATGTATTATGGATTTTCATGCTGTTACTATGAAAATCACTATATAAAAAATAAAGATTGATTAATAACTGCATTTCTAGCATGCAAGTGTTTCAGTCAATAGCACCCAAAACTCTACGGATCCTTTAACCCTTTACGTTACAAATAAAAATGCAAACTTTATTTTAGGCAATGAAGTGAATGATCATGAAATGTCAGTTTCTTTGTGATACTTGAGTCACTCTCAAATATATTTGAACAACCGCTTAATTCCTTGTGTACCTTAAAGAGTTAATGGCACCCTACAATAGTAAAACAAATTAACAATTGATGAATTGCAAAAAGTATCGAGGAGTTGTAGCTTTTCATTTTTGTCACCAGTGAAGACACAATGTAAGTGAAACCCAACAAATTAAATAATCTTAGTAAAATGTATGCTGGCACTTTTTTTTTTATAAAACAAAATCAAAAAAGGTTTAATTTAAGCATTTTTTTGGCAAAAGAACTAATTTAAGAAATATATGCTCAGTAGTCATCATACTGCAAGCATCTGCCTTTTAAAATAAAAAGCAAACAATGATTGTGTAAGACCAACATTTACTTGTGCCATCTGGCAATGGGCAGAAGATGGATAAAGGTACTGTGGCTGGGCATATTATTGATATTATCAATTGTTACAAAACTATGGGTTGCAATTATTTTGTGGTTCACGGTTGTACCAAGTGATGTGACCTTTTTGAATAATTTTTAATGAACCGTAATTGAACCTCAATCATTTCAAGCTTCTCATTAGAATGTGGATTGTAAAAAGGTCTCTCCAATTCTTTTCTTTGTTGTTGCCCTTCCGTTTCATTTCTTCCAGCGAGTTTTACTTTTAAAAGGCCAGTTTTAAAGCAAAAGGGGGCCACTACAAATAGATTGTCAATAATAAAGATGCATTTTAAATATGCTCTTAACATTTTATGAAATTCATCAGTCCAAGCACTAGATAAGGCCCATTTTGCTCAACTGAACTTGAAAATGTTCTGACAAACTAATTGTTAATAACTGTGTTCAAACTAAGCATAAATATGGTGGGGTCTGATACTTTGACTCATTAACCCTAAATGTTTAAAGCCTATACAACTGAAGCTAATTACTTTTAATACCGTCAAAGTTGAGCTAACATGCCAAAATTCATGATTAATTTTATATTCTGCAAAATAGTCGCAGACAAAAGCAAAATAAAAGCATTTAGTGAACATTAGCCAAAATACACAATTTCTAGCAGTTTAACAATCTTTGTAAATGTCTAATTGTTGCTATGAGGTTTTGACCACAAGTTGAATTTCTTAATCGTTGGGCAAAAGTTCGGAGAATTATAAAAAAAACCTTTTCAGACATTTTACTTTTCTAAAAAAATTGAATATACAGTACATTGAATTGAACATGCAGTTTATTTTACATCGTATATTATGTGAGCAAGTAAAGATTAGTCAAAATACAGCAGAATCATCCGAGTTGGATTGTCCTGTACAACTTACAAAAATATGAATTAACCACCTTAAGGTGCCAGGGACAAATGCAAACTGTCACTACTTGTTTTTGCTAAGCAAATCAAAGGTATTTTTCAAAGCCATGATGTGCTTTCTTTCAAAGCCAATTTAATTCCAACTACCATCTCCTTTCTGAGATAAAGAACATGGTTTTCTACAAACTAGCACATCAGTTATGCATTGACCCAATGATATTCACACTTAAGACATTTACAGCTGATTTATTTCAAAGTATAGGATCCAATCATTAAATCTCAGACTGATACAAGAACACTATCCAAAAAATAGATCAACAGCAAGCTCACAGTAAAACCATTGTATGTACAGTTCTGACATGTTATAGACCGATGTTTAAAAAGGCAAATATATATAATTTATATATATATATAATATATATATATATATATATATATATATATATATATATATATATATATAGATCTAAAATACACTACATCTTCAGTTATAGAAGAATATTAATGACACTGTGTCTTTTTCCAGTAAAATGAAACTCATTACCTACATGCATTGATAAAATATCAACCAAGTTGGTTATCAATGTCCTTATATATATATATATATATATTATATATATAATATCTATATATATATATATATATTATATAGATATATATATATATATATCACACACGATGGGATTCAGGTTATTCTAAATACTGTACAAAAGACAAAGATTACCGGTTAACTGTTTCTTCGTAGGATGATGAACTCCCGGTCTCCATGTTGCTTGGTCAGAAGCAACAAACCGATCTCTTCCCCTGAGATCACTGACGTAATCCTTGTCTCCGCTAAAGCCAGTGTACCTCCTCCATGAAACCACACATCATATCCGAATCATTGTCCCAATTAAAAAAAAAAAAAACAAGACAGTAAAAGAAAAAGGGGGAAGGTGTGTGGAGTTCATCATCCTACAAAAAACCATATTACAGGTAATCTTGGTCTTCTAACCTCATATGATGAGCATCACTCACAAAATGAACCATACCAAAGCATTAAGACAAGAGGGTGGTAGGTTAGATGTTAGCACAGGAAGCCATAGGTACATATTGAGTAAAAGTAGTCTGAAAGCAAGACACATTCAAGTTATAATGTTAATAAAGGTGTCGAACGAAGTCCCGGTAGTAGTGTGGCAGATGTCCTGTATTGGGCAGATTTTAGTTTTGCCCCTAAAACAGCCATACTCTGCCAAGTGGGCTTTGATGGTCCCTGGCTGAAACAGATTCAATGGAGGATTTGATCCAACTGGATATGTTCTGTTTGGAGACAGGTTTGCCCTGGTTCTATAAGCCTTCTTGCAAAGATCACAGGCACTAGAAATGCTCCCCACCCCAATTAAGAATTTTACTTTGCATGTAGCTACGTTTTGAACAGTAGTACCCAAAGTGTGTTGAATACTAGGCTAAAGCTCCATTAATCCTTAGCAGTCCATTTATTCAGCACTTGTCAGGTCCAATTTATTTTCACATGGGCGGTTTAATTATCCCCCCCCCCCCCCCCCCCCCCAGAGTAAAACAAGTTCAAAAGACAATGAATCGCAAAAAAAAAAACTCAGTACTGTATCTACAGCCAAGCCCCACCCGTTTCTCGCAGTATTTTTCACATACCTCTTCATAGACCTTCATGCTGTTAAATCCTCTCCTGATCACTCGTTTTATCACCAAGCTCCGATTCAAAAATGCAATACAAGTCATTTTATTACTATAACATCTCAAAAAGTTCTGCAAATGTCTGTGATATTCTTTGAACCCTGGATGCAGAAGCAGCTACCTCCTTTGTTATGTCCGTGTTATCTCTGTAATGCATGGGGCTATGAGAAACGCCCTTTTTTTATGGTTTCATTCGGCTCCTCTCTGTCTCACTCTGCCATTGAAAGGTTTTCTCTGCTTTTTTCGGAGAAAAAACGGTACTAGAGACCTGTGCTTTATGTCTTTATGATGATGTTGGAATGGAAAGGGAAAATTGTAATGTCGGACCTGGTCTGACATAGGACTGCAAAGGGTTAAGGGATGAAGTGTTTCCTTGGGCCGTAGGTGGTTAACCCCTCTAATGACTCTAGATACCACAGGGTGGGATATGAATCTTGGTAAAAGATAGGGAGGACAGTTGTGGAACAGGTGGCTGAAGCATAAAAAGTAATTCAGTAAAAAGATATCCCAGAGGCAACTTATTTCACTTTCCCTGCACAGACCTGAGAAATGGAAGCTCCCCGTCAACCCATGATTCGGATATAACATGATAGTTTTATGGAGGAAGTACACTGGCTTTGGTGCCGAAAAGGATTAGATCAATGATCTCTGGATAAGAGATCAGTTTGTTTCTTATAACCAAGCAACATGGAGACTGGAAGTTCATTTTGTGTGGTTTTCATCATACAAGGTAAGAATACCTTTTTTTTTTTTTTTTTTTTTTTTTATTAAATCCATACTGTACTTTAATATGATTCCTAAATGTCATCCTTAGCATATACAGTGCCTACAAAATGTTCACCTTTTGTTGCCTTATAGCCTGGAATTAAAATGTAGTTTTTTTAGGGGGGGTTTTCTTCATTTATCTACACATCCTACCCCACAACTTCCAAGTAAAAATAACATTCTAGGAATTTGTAGAAAATTAATTAAAAATAAAAACTGAAACAGCTTGGTTGGATAAGTGTCCCCCCCCCTTGTGATAGCAATCCTAAATTAGCTCAGGTGTATCCAATCGCCTTCAAAATCACACACCAAGTGTTAAATTGTAGTGATTCATGTGATTTCAGGATAAATTCAGTAGTTCCTGTAGGTTCCCTTTGCTGGGTAGTGTATTTCAAAGCAAAGACTCAACCATGAGCACCAAAGCTCTTTCAAAAGAACTCCGGGACAAAGTTGTTCAAAGGCACAGATCAGGGGATGGGTATAAAAAATGGGTATCAAAATGCCTTGAATATCCCTTGGAGCACGGTCAGACAATTAAGAAGTGGAAGGTGTATGGCACCACCAAGACCCTGCCTAGATTAGGCCGTCCCTCCAAACTGGATGACAGAGCAAGGAGGAGACTGATCAGAGAGGCTACCAAGAGGCCAAGGGCAACTTTTCAAGAGCTACATGCTTTTATGGCCAAGACTGGTCAAAGTGTGCATGTGACAACAATATCCCAAGCACTCCACAAATCTGGCCTGTATGGTAGGGTGGCAAGAAGGAAGCCATTACTCAAGAAAGCCTACCTTGGATCCCGTTTGTAGTATGCAAGAAAAAGTTTGTAGTACGTGTTCCCGTTTGTAGTATGTGGCAAAAAAGTTTTGTGGTCTGACAAATCTAAAATTTAACTTTTTGGCCTAAATGCAAAGCGTTATGTTTGGCGTAAACCCAACACAGCGCATCACCCAAAAAACACCATCCCTACTGTGAAGCATGGTGGTGACAGCATCATGTTATGGGGATGTTTCTCATCATCAGGGACTGGGGCACTTGTCAAGATAGAAGGGAAAATGAATGGAGAAAAGTACAGAGAAGTCCTTGAGGAAAACCTGCTGCCCTCTGCAAGAAAGATGAAACTGGGATGGAAGTTCACCTTTCAGCATGGCAACAACCCAAAGCATACAGACTCTCCAGTGTAACTTTGGCTAAGGAAGAAAAAGGTAAATGTCCTTGAGTGGCCCAGTCAGAGCCCTACCTAAATCAAATCGAAAATTTGTGGCATGACTTAAATATTAGATATTGCCAAATCTAGGTGTGCAAAGTTGGTAGAGACCTATCCCAACACTTGCTTCCACCAAGCATTAACTCAGGGGGGTGGAGACTTATCCAATTATGATCTTCCAGTTTTGTATTTTAATATATCTTTTTCTCAATAACATTTTTTTCCCCCTTACTGTGAAGTACGGTGTGTAGATAAGTGGGAAAAAAATCCTAATTTAAATGCATACAACTCTAAGGCACTGACAATGTGAAAAAAGTTCAAGGGGGTGTAGATTTTCTATAAGCACTGTATTAAAAACTGAACGGACCTTATGAAGATGGCAAAATAGATTGAATTGGATTAATTGTGTTTGAAATGAGTGGATAAAAAAAAATAATCTAAAAACAGGATAAAACAGTAATTTGCACAAAAATCAACCTTTCAAAACAAGCTTGAATTGGTAACATTGAAAAAGTATCCATTACTGCATTCAAAGTATTTTTACAACTAGGAACTGAACATGCGTCACACTTACCAGATGCCTTACATTGCTTAGAAAGATTCTACATAAATAACCTCCGACTTACCATGATTTAAAATAGAGGCCCATATAGTGTCTTTAAAAACACTGTTTCTCATCACTCAGTATTATGAACTAGAAAGTCCTCAAAACCATCCACTTCAGTTGTATTCCATCCAATATAACTATAATGCAAGGTTTAATACAAAGACAATTTATAAAAATGTTCAGATATCACTGATTTAAAACTTTTACAGAACCAGAAACATGACATCAGCTAGGTTTTTTCTTTACATTACAGCACATATCTTCAGGAACACTGTACTCCAACTCTTTAATCAAAATGCGTTATGCTTCTAGACTAGCTATGGAAAACAAATGTGTTATATATGATGATTATACCCTACATCTCTCCCAGTTTTTTTTAACCAATATATCCTAACTGATCAGCAGGTAAATAGCTTTCATACAAGTAGTTTGCAAGTAAGGGGAGAAAAAGAAAAAAGTTGTGTTTTTTTTTTGTTTTTGTTTTTTTTTGTTTTTTTTTTAAATGGACCGCCCAGTAGTAGATGAGTGTTCAGTAAATTACTTGAATAGGTACATTTAAGAAACTAAATCAAGTAGACAAAAGTTTTGCCAAATGCCTTTATCAGTGTAATAGGAATGAACATAAATCCACTGATAGGGAAAATATTGGAGTTACAGAACTTGCAGCAAATAACGCCTGATATGGAGGGTACTATTGATATTATGAACCAAAAAGTGCAAAAACTGCTGCATAGAAAGCAAACGTCAACATGCTGAACCTAGCTTGCATACCAGTGGCTTTATAATGAACATAATGGCATTATGGCAGATGGCAGAACTTATAATCCAAACTAGAATCGGCTGCCACAGCAGCTTTAGTTGTAGTTTGTAGTTGTTCTACAGAAATGTGATTTGCTGTGTAAACTAGTTATTTTACAAATAGTATCAAGAGTGACATTTTACAATTAATTCTAGGTTTTGTGTTTACTAGAAATAGCTTTCCAAAATGCAATGCAAAACGCCTTTTATAAAAACATTTGTGTTTCCTAACAGACATATGAAGGCTTCTGACAGAAGTCATACCTGCTTAAAATTACTTTCTCCGTCTAAAAGAATTCTAGTTGGCAGGGTTAAATTTGTTGGATTGCATAGGAAGAATGGCCTATACACCCATGAACAACTGTGACTGGCCACACTTTGAATATTTATTTTCAGTCCAGTAACAGCAAACTGCTGCCAGTAGTCAGCTTTTGTGTTTCTTTTTAGTCAAATCATCAGAAATTGCAACTTTAGGAGCCACAGCTTGTCAGTCCTGTTGGTACCATACAAAAATCATGAAGTCGATTTATTTCGGGGACACAGATAAGGACAATGGAATTCAAATGTCTGTAGGCTAACATTCTCAAATATGTCTCCATTTACACAAGAAAAACACTAGCTTCAAAACAGTCCCTTCTTTACCTCCACTAGACTGTACAAACCAACACACACCTTTTCTTTTAATGCACTATCCCTTTTACTGAAAACTTTGTCCAAAATCCTATTATTTTTTCCCCCCATTCCTAAACTTTCTCCACTGGCGCTGGAATCAGGGTTGCCTTTTTGCTCCTCTTCTTCCGGCTGCGAGCGTAGACCCTCAGTAAGAGGGCCAGAAAGACCACGGTTATTCCCAGGCCACCCACTATGGTGACTGCGTGGCCATAGATGAAACAGGACAGCAGGATAGCGAAGGCCTGTCGCAGGGTCATGATGATGGTAAAGGCGGCGGCTCCAAACTGGCCGATGGTGTAGAAGATGAAGAGTTGACCACAGGCTGAACAGACGGACAGGAGAAGAGCGTGGAAGGCAAACTCTGAATGACGGCTCATGAACTTCAGGGACTCCAAAAAGGCACCCTGCTCCAGGAGTGAGCCCACAGTAAACAGACAGGAGAAGAGGTTGACCCCGAACATCATCTGTACCGAGGACATTTTGTATTTAAAGAGATTGTCCTGCCAGTTGGATGTGAAGCTGTCAAACACAATGTAACCTGCTAAAATGACCACCCCTGAAAAGGTGGTGACTGTTGACGGGTGCTTGTAAGTGGTGCTGGAGAGCAGGAACATGCTGACACCCACAGAGATGAGGACCGCTGTGAAGTACTCCCAGTATTCATAGCTCTTCCGGGAAACTATCTTCCCCATCAACATAACTGGAATAACCTTGGAAGCTTTTGCCAGCACTTGCGTTGGGAAGCTGATGAACTTAAGGGCCTCGTACTGGCACCAGCTGCTCAGGATGTTTGAGAGGGAGGCAAAGGAGTACTTGTACATGGGGACTCCATGCCGAGGCTGCTTGGTGAGGGCGCAATAAATCCCGGCTACCGTCAATGCCAAGATCCGGTTCATGAAAACCAGAAACTGGGAATCCTTGAATTTCTCACCCAGCTCTGTGTCTGCGGTCCTGTAGGTTTGAGTCATGACTCGCTCTTGTAGGACACCCCATGTGAGATACGAAGCCTGGAATGATAAGTTTCACCTTTAAAAGAGGTTTATTTTTTTGTTAAGTAAACAGTACAAAATAGAAAAAAAAAAATCTCTAAAAAAAATTTTTTTTTTTTTTAGCTCCATAGCTTCCAGAATGGATCATTTGATCAATTATGAGCACATTTGTTATGACTCCTTTCTGTAGTATGTTTGGCACATTAGTTTAGGATGTGGAAAAAAGCAGCAGCTAAAAAAACAGGAATCACTTAAGGAAAGTAGTTCATGTAAAATCTACAAAAGTACCATCATAAGCATTAAAAAGTCCTTTCAGTGTTTATGGGGTGTAACTTATGCAGTATTATATAAACACAAAACAAAAAAACACCACTTCTTGACCTAGAAACCTTGTTCTTACCTGTGAGACTTTGATGTGCCTCTAAAAATGGCTTTGCACCTGATTCCAATACAGGGGTGGGAAAACTTGACACTTAAATTTTTGTCTACAAATACAGTCTTGCATTTTAATGACTGAAATATCAAATTAAAAAAAAAAAAAAAAAGCTTCAAGTTATGGTAAAAGTGCATTACACAAATACCGAAATATTTTTGTGGTGAATGCAAACATTAGACACTTAGACAAAAACTTCTTGTCAAAAATGTTTGTCTATTTTTTTTTTTTAGTACTAATATTAAATATATTTTACACCCATTTCTTAAGTGCATCTTCATTCAAGAATCCAAGTTACCTGTAGTCCAAAAGCACAGACCAGTAGTTTCGCAAATTGCTTGGCTGAAGATGAAGATGCTACTGTTGCCTCATTTCTGGATGTTGCAGAAACGTCCTCCTGGAGACCGGACTTAGTCTCGCTCCCAAATACGCAGCTTTTTATGGCAGGGAAACAAATGCCACGGCCTGAAAATCAAACAAGATGAGGATGAACTGTTAGATAAACCTAAATAAACAAATGAAAGCGTGTCTGTTGTGGGATAATATTCACAATGCTTTGCACACAGATATGCAATACTGGGAACTTTTGCAGAGAAAATAACTTGCGTGACTGGGCCACGCTCTCTCTCTCAATCATGTGCCAATTATGGCAAATTGCATGGTGGTTTTTAAACGTACTGCTGACCTAGGTGAGAATACCAGACTCACTTCACTTGTGACCCACGTCAGATTTGCCAAGGAAAGACTAGTCATGTGTTACTTGGTTATTTTCAAATTTTGAAAAAGCTTTCGCGAATTTAGAAAATGAACAGTTTCTGAATGCAAGGATTTACATTTCTTGTAACCAAACTGACATCCTAATTGAAACCATTTTAATTTAAGAAATAAATCAATTACAGTTAACACATATTTAAGCAATATTGCAGCATTTAATAGGTCTATAGAAATACAGTACAAGAACTATGAGCAGATCAATTAATCGCACATACTGTACCTAAAATTGCTTTTACCAAATAAGAAACAGCTACATGAATATGAACTTCGGAGTTCCGCACCTGTCTCCAAGTAGTTTTTCCTCTTGTAGTACTGAATGAGGAGATAACCTGGGACAATGATTGTGGCATATCCAGAGATGTTAAGAAAAAAACGAAACAGCCAGAAATCATTCCAGGATTCCTGCAACAGGGACTCCTCTTCAGCAGCTTGTGCAAGTGGAAGCATGACCAGGATTAACGCTGGCCAAAACCTGCAGGAAATACAAAGACACTTCTTTGAAATAACATCCATCACTTACGTTTCCAAACAGTATAGAAATATACATACCCCTTCATGTGGAGACCAAAAATTGAATTGGGAAATTCAGGCAAATTTCTCTTGCCTGGAGCAACTCTCAAGTATCACATTTCGTGTAATCTGGAGGTGGTCGGGTTTTAAACCCTGTCATCTGTAGGCAAGCTACTTATTATAAGAACAAGAGGGTATACATTAGATCCCTTGTCATGACTGTTCTGCCCCCCTTTTTCTTGTGTTGAAGACCTTTTCTTACTATGTTTAAGCCCAATGAAATGCAGCCCTGTGTAAATCTTCCATTTCTTTTTATCCCAAATCATTCTCTCAGAGGTCGATTTTTAAAGGACATCTGGCCCTTCTGTAAAATTTCAAACCCAGGCAACCTGTGTCTTTAATTCCATGAGAATCGACCAAGTCACAAAACCAGCTTTTACATAATATAATATTACAATTGATGCGATCTGTCCTGAGATTGTACAGTTCAGTAAAATGCTACAATTGTGGCAATACAAAACAATAAACTGTGATGTTTAAAAAATGTATGCTTTGAACTACGCATTTTAATCCTTTGCGGTCCTATGTCAAAGACATTACAATTTTCCCTTTCCGGTCCGATATCATCAAAAAGACATCAAGCACAGGTCTCTAGTCATTTTTTTCTCCAGAAAATGCAGAGAAAACCTTTCAATCGCCGAGTGAGACCGATAGAAGCAGAGAGAAACACACACATTTGTCAAGCTTTTTGAGATGTTACCGTAATAATGACTTTGATCACATTATTAAGTGGTGATAAAACGAGTGATCAGGAAATGATTTATCAGTATGCACGACTATGAAGAGGTATGTAATAAATACAGCGAACAAAGGGTGGGGCGGGGCTGGAGATGCTGTAGTGAGTGTCCTGTTGCTATGCAGTGCCTTTTAAACCTGTTTTACTTTGAAAAAAATTACTTTTAAACAGCTTGTGTAAAATATTTTGGTTTTACAGGTTTGTATGTACCAGTGTACATGTGTTTACACAATAGTGTTGAATGGAACTGCATCTGTGTTTACAACACAGCTCCTGGATGCAGGCACAGAGCCAGCAGGCAGACCAATACAATGCAGCCGTCAAACCGGAAGTAGTGTTATGTAACCCTGTAAATGGGTATATGTATATACCCGTTTCTTTTGAAATATATATTTTATTATATTTTTTCAATGTTTGTAGTCGTGCTGTATATGCGCTCATTTTGGAAATAAAGCATTTTATGTTTAATTTTCCATTTAAATACGGTGTTTCTGCGATGAAAATGCTAGATGTGATGTTCATGAATAAAACTTGAGTTGTATCCGATAGTATTTCTTTCATTTTCATAACGAAGCAGTTTAAAAATGTATAGGTCAAAATACAAATGCTTATCAAAATCGTACAGGAACCAGATTTTATTTCAAAGCTTTGGTAAACCAGTCCTAGAAGACCAGGGTATAGGCTGACATTCCATAGCAGAAGCACCCGGGCATGGGAGTGGGCTTTTTTTTTTTTTAATTTGTAAAAATCGCCAACAATTCTCACTTTCTCCCCAATTTGGAAAGCACAATCATTTTATTTCAACCCGGCTCACCGCTGCCATCCCCGCTGACTCGGGAGACACAAAGACGGACACATGCGTCCTCCTAAATGTGTACCGTCAGCCATCCGCTTCTTTTCACTCTGCAGGCCCACCATGCAGCCACCTCAGGCCCACAGTGACCCGGCCAGTCTACAGGGGTTGCTGTGAGCCGAAGACACCCTGGATGACCTAAGCCCTCCCCACCAGGGCGGCGCTCTGCCAATTGTGTGCTGTCCAGCGTTCCCTCCAAGGATAAAATGTACATTTTTCACAGTAACTGGCAACAACCTTCGCACTTAGTTCACTACCTTTTGCAAGTTATCATAAATATCAACCTCAATCGAGACTACAGCCTCTCGAAGTAAACCTATTATTTTAAGACCATTCTTACAAAGCATTAACATAAGCATATTTTTGTCTGTCTTGCAACTGATTCTCCGATTTCCCTCTGTAAATGCATGTCACATTACAGCAGAGCTCGCTCGGGCACCAGTGAATCTACTGGTACAGGGTGGGCGACACAGGCATCTGGTGAGTCTCTCGTGCTGCTCATGAACTTTACAGTTTTTAACTCGTCGTATAATTGAATAGTAAAATCAGTAAAGCACAATCTTCCTGCATTATTTAGAAGTATAAACACTGTGGTTAACAGAAATAAAAATCACAATACACAATACTGATGTTTTTTGTTTTATTTCCCTTTTAAAAAACAACCATTTCTGAAATCACCGCAAGCGTTTTGAAACTGGTAAAAATGTAATCAGCACATTAGTCGAAAATACACATTTAAATGTATAGTAATTGAAGAAGACATACCACGTCCACTATTTTTTTTGCGAGTTTATTCATCATGTGACTTCATTCCATGTCTCTGCTGAAACCCAACATGGCAGGTGCAATTCATGTGATCATGTACAAGTCAATACCATTAAATATCATAATGCCAGTCGTAAACACGTAAAGAATAAAAAAACAAAGAAGACGGCAAGGGCAAAGCACTGCATTCCATGCTATAAATCTAAGATCAAGGTGGAGCTTTCCCAAAGTAAGCTAAATTAATTGCGTATTTCATTATTGTTTAGATTATTTCTTTCCACACTACCTGGCTTTAATGAAACTATAATTAGCAACTTTAAACCATGGCCGTTTCTTAATTGAATTATATTTTTTGAAGACGAAGAAATGAGCTCAAAACTACACTGAACAAAAAATATAAAACGCAAAATGTAAAGTGTTTTCCCATGTTTCATGAGCTGAAATAAAAGATCCCAGAAATTTTCCATACGCACAAAATTTTGGGCACAAATTTGTTTACATCCCTGTTAGTGAGCATTTCTCCTTTGCCAAGATAATCCATCCAACTGACAGGTGTGGCATATCAAGAAGCTGATTAAACAGCATGATCATTACACAGGTGCACCTTGTGCTGGGGACAATAAGAAGGCCACTCTAAAATGTGCAGTTTTGTCACACAACACAGTGCCACAGATGTCTCAAGTTTTGAGGGAGTGTGCAATTGGCATGCTGACTGCAGGAATGTCCACCAGAGCTGTTGCCAGAGAATTGAATGTTCATTTCTCTACCATAAGCCGCCTCCAACGTCGTTTTAGAGAATTTGGCAGTACGTCCAACCGGCCTCACAACCGCAGACCACGTGTAACCACGCCAGCCCAGGACCTCCACATCCGGCTGCTTCACTTGCGGGATCGTCTGAGACCAATCACCCAGACAGCTGATGAAACTGTGGGTTTGCACAACCGAAGAATTTCTGCACGAACTGTCAGAAACCGTCTCGGGAAAGCTCATCTGTGTGCTCATCGTCCTCACCAGGGTCTTGACCTTACTGCAGTTCAGCGTCGTAACCGAATTCAGTGGGCAAATGCTCACCTTCGATGGCCACTGGCACGCTGGAGACGTGTGCTCTTCACAGATGAATCCCGGTTTAAACTGTGCCGGGCAGATGGCAGACAGCGTGTATGGCGTCGTGTGGATGAGCGGTTTGCTGATGTCAACGTTGTGAACAGAGTGCCCCATGGTGCGGTGGGGTTATGGTATGGGCAGGCATAAGCTACAGACAACAAACACAATTGCATTTTATCGATGGCAATTGAATGCACAGAGATACTGTGACGAGATCCTGAGGTCCATTGTCGTCCATTCATCTGCTGCCATCACCTCATGTTTCAGCATGATAATGCACGGCCCCATGTCGCAAGGATCTGCACACAATTCCTAAAAGCTGAAAATGTCCCAGTTCTTCCATGGCCTGCATACTCACCAGTTCCTGTCAATATCCAGCAACTTCGCACAGCCATTGAAGGGGAGTGGGACAACATTCCACAGGCCACAATCAACAGCCTGATCAATTCTATACGAAGGAGATGTGTCGCGCTGCATGAGGCAAATGGTGGTCACACCAGATACTGACTGGTTTTCTGATCCACACCCCTACATTTTTTTTTTTTTTTTTTTTTTTTCCATAGATTAGGGCCTAATGAATTTATTTTTTTTTCCTTATATGAAGGTAACTCAGTAAAATGCATATCTGTATTTGTAGTTTATTCCTGGTAAGAGTCTGTGCCAAGCTAAATGTGACCTTGGACTTTTCAACTAGTAACCTTGTCTTATAGAACAGTGTTTCACCTGATAAGGTCAAACAGAAAAGTGGGAGGGATGTGAGAGAACATATGCATCATATAAAGTAACATGCATACGGAAAGGGGAGGGGACGGGACAACCTGCTACAATGTAATGTACATATTAGTATTGCAGTAGAGTGCCCCTAGTGGTGAGGATGGCAGGGTACTCCAACCACAATTTCATATTCCTTTTCTGGTTAGATAACCACACTAACACAAGAAAACATTGTTTTTAAGCGCTTTGTGCAGACTTTTATTAATATTTACAACAGGGCACCCTTGACCTTTAAGAAAACTAAAAAGAAAACTGTTTTGGGATCCTATTCTAAACGTTAACTGGGAGGTAATTCAACCCCCTTCACCTTCTTTGTATCCTAAGTGAATGGCAGAAGGCTACTTGTACTGTTTCAGCACTTTTAAGTCAAACAGCTTTCAAAAATTAAATCATACTACACAGGAAGTCTTAAAGTTAAATTCTTACAGTGTTTTGGATTCAGTAAGTGCATTAGCCCCGGTATAAAATAACCAACCTTTGGTTATGTTTTTCTGGCTATTTATAGATCCTTTTAAATGGAAATCAAATTCAGATGAGTTCAATTCCCTCACCTGAATTAGTTTGGTATTGCCTATCCCCTCTGTAATTGCCAGACATTACCAGTTATACAGACCTTTTTATCATTGGCTAACATCTACTTTGTATTCTGTCCCAGCACACAGTTTAATTTTAGGTAAATATCAATAGAACACCCCTGAAAGCAAAAAATGAAAGCAATGTTTATAAACCAGAGAACTTATTTTGTGTTTACTTCCCCTTTTCAAAATTAATGTATTTTGTTGCATTTGAGGTAAATAAACTGAAAAAAGCCTGATCTTAAAAAAAAAAATAAAAAGGCACAGTACATTTTTGCCCCAACATTACACTTATGGCAGACTGCAGTTACCTCCTAAATAGTAAATACCCCTACAAAGATAAAAATGCATGCAGAATGTTTATCTGAAAAAGCAATGGTGATGTTGGGTAAAGGATCATGCACCTAAAACAGCAACAGTTGACACTGACCGAAGCAAGGATATCCTAGTAATAAAACAGACTGCAACCAGAAATCCTCCAAAGGAGGTGCAAAAAAGCAGTATACTGTAGTACATCTAGTATTGCAGCCTACAGTGTGGCTGTAGTTACATAAAGGTGTGTATTCTTTCTGAGGTTATACTGGCAACGTATTGAGGCTAACAGAGCCCCTCTTATGTTATTTGAATTCTGTGTGCAGCCTACTCCCACAAGGCTAAACCTGTGCTCAGCCTGATTTCAACAGTACTTCTTTGTGTTCAAGGTAGGCTGAATAAGGGGATTACTGTAGTAGAACAGACCCTAGTAGTGTAGGATGTGGACAAAACGGGTTTTGCTGTAAAGGGTTTTAAAACTCTAGCATCATCAAAATAAAACGTATATATAAATTTTAATTAATCTTGTTTTATTATTAAATATTGCTAAACTGACATCTGTAGAACCCACATTTCATTTTAAACTCTTCCAGCACTACCAACCCTAACCCATTAATATTTTTAAGTAGATAAAAACATCCAGAGATATAACAGTAGTGGTCGTTTACAGAGGAATTGTTTCCAAGTCATGTATAAAAGTCTGCAGTGTTGAAATAGATAAATACAAAGAAGTAAATAAGAAATTTAAAAATGATAATTGTTGTTCTGTTGAACATTGTCTCTGTTACAAAGTTTCAAATGAATACCATCCATACAGGCTACGTGGTACCCTGAAACAAAACACTCAGCTGTACTGTATGCCCACAAAGAGAAATCGACTGGAGAGTGTATCAGTAGCTGTCTTTGTAAGGCTGCTCTGCAAAGCCAAGTCTTTGCAATTGAACATGTATTTGTCCACTGTCAGTTTCATTGCTAGGACTTGGTACATTGTCACAAGTAGAGATTAAAAATGTTGCATTTGGATTAATGACCAAGAAAGCTCCAATTTTAATTTTTTAGCAGTAGCTCAAATATAACTTCTCTGCTGCAGTTGTTAGTAACAAGACCTTCCCGTAAGTCTACACTATTATATTTAAATATGCTTATTAGTACCACGCAAGGGTCTGTTTCAAAGTGGTGCGTCAGGAAGGGGTCCATTTAATATGGTCCTTTTGGTGTTTAATACAGGTTTGATTAGGTCATGAATTGGGAGATGTAAAATCAAACGTGTCTCTCCAGACAGAATATGGTAATCGGTAAGTTAGACTACTGTAAATGTCTAAAGATTTGTGTGTGTGCGTGTGCGTGTGCGTGTGCGTGTGCGTGTGACCATGCAGTAAAATCATCCAACCTGGCAGCGTAGATAACAAAGCGACATGCAGTCGGAACTCAAATGAATGAAGTTAAACAAGCCATAAAATGACAGTGCACGACATACTTAATGTGAACATCAAAAATCAACATTATTCAAATTGAAAATTAAGTTTGCTATTCCAAAATACCGAGAAGAGAATTTTCGCAGTCTGACCATTAATACAAACTCTCACTAGTCTAAACAACCTGACATTTCATGTTAATATTACGCTTCCAGACTACCACTACCAGCGCACACCTATGAGGCCCCCTCTCCCCACCTTCCCGCCCTCAAAAAAACGTGTCAATAGAACTAGGGAAAGCAGACGTATTAAACCAAAACTGTACAGTTAGTTAAATACATATGGGCTACCAATTCAAGTCAAATAAAGTGTTACACCTACCTCCACAAAACAGATGTCATTGTACTTTTCTTAACTCTCTCAATTCTTGTGCAGCCCCCCCACATATTTCACTATGTCGTTTAATTTATTGAAATCTACACCAAATTACGACTAAATGACTTAAAACATAAACTGAAAATAAAATAAAAAATTGCATCCAACTCCATACCGTAGCCACTATTCCAAACCCCGTATGTGTTCACTTCCCACAGCACCGCTCCGCCCCACGTCTCTCTTCAACAGGAAACTCGGAAGATTTAAACACCACCAAGTGTCTACATACCTCCATCTAAAGGCCTGGAGGCGAAAGTACGATTTGTTAAAGATCTTCTATAGACAAGATAGTGTGGCAATATTGAAAAAAAATAGTATCTCCATTTTCATTTTTTGTGGGATGACCTTTTGATCAAATATAAAGTTTAAGAGGATATAAGTAAAACATGCATAAATACAGTAAGAACTACTACTGTTAGAGTATTCAGAACTGTTCTGCAACCGTAACTGAGAACTGAGCTAAGAATATAAATACAAGATCACAATTTAAGAGACGTAATATACATATTTTTAATGACGCAGTTGCTTTAATTTAATAATAATAATAATAATAATAATAATAATAATAATAATAATAATAATAGCTATACAAAGTATTTTAATAACACTATTTTCAATAATAGACATATTTAATAATACTAGACACGTTTAATAACACCTTGTAACAATTTTTTTTTTTTTTTTTTTTTGGTTCCTGGGTAGTAAGTGTTATTTCCTAATTGCTTATGCCTCAAAAGTATAGAAAATGGCTATTATTCCCCACAAACTTTGCTTTTGTGACCAGGACAGTGATATTTTGAAGTGTACCTATTTTCCAGAACATTCCAGATAGATTCAGTGCTGAGTAAACTTGGAGTAACTTCTAGAACTTTCCAGTAATATAAATAGTAGTATAAATACAGGGGCCTTAAGCCAACCAGTTCAGTTTAGTTCCAGCTGCCTAAGTGGATACATATCTGCATTTTTCTGAGATGGCATCAAGAGGCTGCAATGGTGGCATTCCTGATGGGTCTCCAAGGCGGTTTTACCAAGTTTCCCTGCTATCTTTGCCTTTGGGACAGCAGGGACACCAAGGCGCACTACCACAGGCGGGACTGGCCACAGCAGACCGAGTTCTCTGTCGGGAGGAACACCGTTAAGTGGGAGCCACTGGTGGACCCCCGAAAGGTGCTGATGCCACCACTGCACATCAAATTGGGCCTTATGAAACAATTTTTTAGAGCTCTAGATAAGGAGTCGGCAGCCTTCAAGTACCTTCAAGACTTCTTCCCTAAGCTGTCTGAGACAAAGGTCAAAGCCGGTGTCTTCGTCGGACCACAGATAAAGAAGATCCTGGAGTGCAATGAATTCCCCAAGAAGGTCACTAGTAAGGAGAAAGCGGCTTGGAACAGCTTTGTCGCAGTGGTTCGGGGCTTCCTGGGCAATCACAAGGCCGAAAACTATGTGGAGCTGGTTGAGACTCTGGTGAAGAACTATGGCACAATGGGCTGTAGGATGTCCCTCAAAGTCCATATCCTTGATGCTCATCTTGATAAATTCAAGGAGAACATGGGAGCGTACTCGGAGGAGCAAGGAGAGTGCTTCCACCAGGATATACTGGACTTTGAACGCCGCTACCAAGGACAGTATAACGAGAACATGATGAGACTACATTTGGGGGCTGATTCGTGAAAGTGATTTACAGTATAATCGTAAATCTCGAAAAACTACTCACTTCTAAATCTTCTGTAGTCATTTTTGTATTACTTTAGTATAAATACATGTTAATTTGGATTCATATGTTGTTTTTTTTTCTGACTTTATGTGAACGAAGAGAAACAAATTCGCCCGTTTTCTCACTGGAAATAGGTAAATTTCAAAATATCACTGTCCTGGTCACAAAAGCAAAGTTTGTGGGGAATAATAGCCATTTTCTATACAATTTTGAGGCATAAGCAATTAGGAAATAACACTTACTACCCAGGAACAAAAACTGTGTTACACAGTGTAATGTGTAAACAATGGATCACACGTACTATAGGGAGAAAGGATACAGACTTCATCCGATGATAAGCTTCTTAAAGGAATACATATTTTTAAATGAAGCAGCTGCTACAGACAATAAATAATGCATTTTTAATAATGGACATTGCATTTTTAATAATAAGGCATAATTGCAACTTTAGTATCCATGTTAATTTTCATTTTATGTATTGCTCTATTTTATCCGAAATTTATATTTATCATAATTTAATTTCATCAGACATTGTCAATTCGTACAGATAAACATTAAAAACAGATATATAATTTATACAATACATTCCGCTTATTAGCAACTCCAATAAAGACATTTTTTGGTTATTAACATTTTTACAGGAACCAATCATATCCTATATTTTTTTCTCTTATTAACACTTAAAGATAAAGACAGCTTTTTGATAGCTACCAAGCAGCATTTATATACTGTATATAAATAAGAAGATGTATTCAGGACTTGTAAAACTTACAAAAGATCATCCGGCGGAATTTTTTTTTTTTTTACTGTGTTGCCACAACTAAAAACGGAACACATCCAAGGCATTAGTACTATTTGTAGTAGTGATTGCAATAATAATAATAATAATAGGCCTAATCTACCCGCTACCAAACCAAATCAAACCACGCTCCAGTTTTGAATGATAACGAACATGCCTGCCAGTCACAATTTCTGTTAGCTCTTCAGCGATAGACCTCTATAATAATAATAATAAATAATAATAATAATAATAATAATAATAATAATAATAGGTCAGGTGAAAACATCGATCGTATAAATAATAACACGTATGTGTTAAGGAGGGGTGTGTCTAAATAAATAAAAGCGAATAGTGTTTAAAAATGCAATCCTTTTAAAAAGAGTTGGCTTGGAATAGGAAATTAGTCAGATTTTATATTATAATACAGATAGAGGAAAAGTTGCTACTGGAATTCTTTGGATTCTCAAGCTGCAACGCTTGGGCACGGACGGAAGTTCCAATGTTAAGTCAGTGTTTACCGTCTTGCCCATATGGAATATACTTAACGTTAATCACGGGGTTTTCATGCAAGGTTTTTATTTATTTATTTATTTATTTTTTAACGCAAGACATTTTAGGGGGTTTCCGTTCGCGCAGTTTATTTTACTCGAGTTAACCTGGCTGTTTACCCGATGTCATGCATTGAATGGGAGGTGAGGTTGATACAAGGCGCATTTCATAAAGAGCTATTGACCGCAAATGGCTGTTTGATGTCACCGTCCAAACGCATTATGGGCTTTTAGGTTGCCGAGGTAACAGTGCAGTTTAACACTTTTTACATCGGTTGCTGCGTCTCTTTACCATGACCTCATTGAAATGTAAATTTACGACATTATTTCGTTTTGAATGCCGAGTAACTGGTTTAACAAAAAGTATTGAATGATTTTACAGTGAAATCGCCCCACAATACAGTAATTTCATGCCGTTGATCAAATAGAATGATAGTCATTAATTTTACGGTTTAGTCTAGATTTATCTTACTACTCATGACGTTAAAATAATCAGGTATATAAATGAAACTGACCATATACTGCATATCTCCATAGACGTCATATATATATATATATATATATATATATATATATATATATATATATATATATATATATGAGAGAGAGAGAGAGTGTGTATATATATATATATATATATATATATATATATATATGAGAGAGAGAGAGAGAGTGTATATATATATATATATATATATATATATATATATATATATATATATAGATAGATATATATATATATATATATATATATATATATATATATATATATATGATCTATCTCTCTAGAGAGAGAGAGATATATATATATATATATATATATATATATATATATCTATATATATATATGTATATCCCTTTCATTCAGGCAATACAGCAGGGGATAAGGAGATGTGTGTACTACCCTGGCTTTAATTTAGAAATCCTACCATCTGGACTGCTGACTGCTGCTGAGGAAGCATTCAACACCACGCTTGAGCAAGTATGGGCAGTGGGCACTTGAAAAGGAGGTGGCAAATACTGATTAAACTGACTGAATTTCAGTGGCTGCCTGTGAGACAGACGGGCAAGGTTGCCAGTTTTGCCAAGTCTCACAAGACAAAAAAGAAGCAACACTGCCATTCAAAACAAGCCCAAAACAAGTGAACCCATGATAGAGTATGGGTACCTCAGCCGTCAGTTTCAATTGGACAGCAGCGATTTGATGAGTCTCGTGCTGTCAGAGATTCTCTCTTTTAAGTTGTGTTGGATTTACTGTTGTGTTAAATATTAATGAAGCAAACAAATAAAACACAGTCAATGCAATTTTATTTGGTCAGTTATAAGAGGGCATCAACAACTTGTTGGATGTTATTGTGCTGTTTTGGGTGATCGAGCTGGCTCATGACATCCAGTTCAAAAAACTATATTTACTAACGTGGAGGGCAGACATGTTTTGTCTTTGGACATAGTTGGGAATTAATTCAGTTTGACATTTAAGCAGCAAGGGTATTCTCAAACAGCTGCATTAATACTATAACAAGGGCATAACGCAATTCATGGTAAGTGGTTTTATACAAAACTGTAAACCCACAAGAGATATACAACTTGACAGACCAGACATAGCAAAAAACAATAAAAAAAAAAGAAAAAAGCCACCTGCATTATCATTAAGGTGAAATACACCACTGCTAACCATAAAATTGTCCTTCAGCCATTACTTTCTGCCGTCTTGGAATCCACAGTAACAACTGACCTGCTCCCTTGCAATATTTATAATTAAGAATAAAATGTGGGTTTCCATGCGAAACTGGGCGTGAATTTCCCGTGTGTTTCGTCATTTACACAAGTAACTGAGATTTACCCTATCCCTCTCTTTGGCCGTTTCTTTTGGCCACAAACCTGATTTACCTGAGTAATTCTCCCAAACATGCACGCGCATCACCATTTCACGTGTAAATTGACCCATATGGAAACCCCATGATTGAAGCTATCAACTTACATGGGATTTGTGGGAAGTGCGGCAGTTTAAACATGAAATGGCGATGCATGTGCATGTTTGGGAGAATTTCTCGTGTAAATCAGGTTTGCAGCTGAAAAAAAACAGCCAAAGAGAGGGATAGGGTAAATCTCATTCACTCATGTAAATGATGAAACAGTAAAACACATTATTAACCAACGAGGCACAAGGTATTTTGCTTTATTACAGCAGTTTAGATTCACTTGTGTACCAGTTCTCTGCGCATGGAAACCACATTTTCACAAAATTTCACTAGTAATCTTCAAAAACAGCACGAGTACTTTACGCATAGCTAATTTACATATCAACCCCCACCTTTCCCATTCATTTGCATGGCGTCGGGTGAAAAGCCTGGTTTACTCGAGTAAAATAAACTGAGTGAATGGAAACTCAAAAAAGCATTTTACATGAGACATTTCTCTCGACCAAATGTCTCGAGCTAAAAAAATAAACACACATGGAAAATCCACCTTAGTCTAAGTGTTTTTAAAATACAGTAGTAAGTTAAAAAGCTGCATTGCCATGCAATTGTGTTTGTTTAACTATTCCTTCCATTTGTTATGATGGTTGCAATCATTTTTAATAGTTCAGACTCCTCAAATAATACGATAAAAAACACAATTTGTAGACTGTTGGCATTTGCCATGCTTTTTTATTATTATTTTTTTTAATTCCAGGATTTTAAAATCATTGATATTTTGCCCTTTTAAGTATGTTGGCTCCATCCATATGCTTTGCAACTATCAAAATGTCAATGGCAGAATTATTCTGCCTGCCTTTCACTGGGGCAAAAAATATCTCAATGGTTACGCCCTGAACACAGATCCAGGACACATGTAACCAACAGGTATTCAAGAAAAAGGTAGAATATTAGACACATATTTAGACAAGAGGTTTTATAACCATCAACTTTTTTTTTTCCCCAACTGTTTTTAGATCAAAAATTATTGACAAGCCTTTAAATGGGTACTGATGATTTTCTTAAAAAAATAAAAAATAAACGACTGGGTATATAGTACTGCTGCTACCAATTTTTAGAAGGAAGAAGGAGGGCAGGTTAAAAGAGGAAACCACATACAGTATTGCACTGCTTGGAAAATGTAAGAAAAAGACCCAACCACAGAGAATCAGGTGACCGGAAATACATTAGATGTTCGAGATGGAAACTTACAAAACAACCTCAGGAATCTAAATTACAATGACAAAACAAGTCTCTGAGAGTAAAGAACCCCTTAATGTTACACTTTCAGAGATTAAAGCTTGGCTGACACATCTCCTCTTTCAATACATGTACTAACATGCTTTATACTATGTCTACCTGCAGAACTTACCTGTCTCTTGTTTCATGCAAGCTCCCCACTGTATGGGGAGCTAGACTGACTCTGCCTCTCTCCAGCCAATCAAGCTGATCTACGGCCGGCACTTCAGCATTAGGGACAAAAAATGTCTGTGATATAGGTGCACTTCAAATCTTAAATCTGGTATCCCTATATTCTATTTTGTATTCTCCATTTCAATTGCCTGTATTTTATGGTGTCTAATTAAAACTTAAGCAAGGGGCTCCCGAGTGGCACATCCAGTAAAAGCGCTCTGCGCGGATGTGCCCTTTAGCCTGGAGATCGCAAGTTCAAAACCAGGCTATGTCACTGCCGACCGTGACCAGGAGTTCCTAGGGAGTGGCCAGGGGGAGGGAGGGCTAGGTCAGCCATGGTGTCCTCAGCTCACCACACACCAGCAACCCCTGTGGTCTGGTTGGGCACCTGCTGGCTTGCCTGTAAGCTGCCCAGGGCTGTGTTGTCCTCCGACGCTGTGGCTGCATGGTTAGTCTGCAGTGTGTAAAGAAGCAGTCAGCTGACAGCACACGCTTCGGAGGACAGCGTGTGTTCATCTTCACTGCTCCAGAGTCGGCAGGGGTGGTAGTGGTGAGCTGAGCCTAAAAAAATTTAAATAATTGGACACTACTAAATTGGGGAGAAAATAATACAAAATAATAATTGGCAACAACTAAATTTAAAAAAAAAAAAAAAACTTAAGCAAATTGCTTCCTCCCTGTTCCTCTTTCTAAATTATTTCTAAACCTAATTTGGGGAAAAGGCAAGCTTTACAAGAAAGATGGCTTACAGCTTAATGAAAGGGAGAACACTAGAAATAATTTAAACTAGTCATGGAGGTATGACATTGGAATTACAGAAACTTAGCTTAGTCCTGAAGATGGAGAATAGTGCCACATACAGTAGTATAAACTATTCTGAAAAGACTGATTAGGAGAGGAGGTGTAGCTATATTAGGGATGGGCTAGAAGTAATAGCATTGCTTTATCTCAGACTCTTAACCAATGCAATTCAGTTTGGGTAGAGTTGACAGGTAAAAGCACAAAAGTTTTTTTTTTTACTCGGGTATGTTACAGACCCCCAAATCAGAACTGAAATTATAGTAAGTTATTGTACGAAGAAATTAGAAATGCATGTAAGGACAGAAATACTGTAATCAGAAACACTGTGCAGTAAATGACTGCTTCCTGACCCAGTGTGTCAAAAACCCAGCAAGTGAGAGAGCAATTTTAGATCTGGTGTTCACAAACAACCGGGACATGCTATGCAGGGCTCGACACTAATGGTTGCCTGAGGCAACCAAAATTCAGCCTTGGGCAACTTGAAAATGGAGCCAGAGAGAATTAGTTGCCCGATCTGGGCAACCACAATTATTTTCATTATCAGATCAGAACCTGTCTAAATATCAAAACAGAACTTAAACTGACTTCTACTGCTCCTCTCTCACTCCCCATGTGGACGATCTGATAATCTGATTTGCTTAGACATGCATGACGTTGACAGAAACCTAATATTCTCACCATTATCTAAACTGTCCGGTTCACCCCAGTATAACTGCATACGTAAGAAAAAAACGAGTCAGAAGAGACTTTTCCAATTTGGATTGACCCCTTCCAAAAAAATGAAGGAAAGCGGCTATCAACAAGAGGACTGTGTCCCCTCGATATCATCAGTCTCTGCTGTGCCACAGGCTGCCGGTAAAGGGATGCAACGATTTCGTATGAGGAGAAACAGCAACACAAATTCCAGGTTAAGTGGAGCAGATGGTGGAGAGCAGGGGAAAGGGCTTATAGGCCAGACTATATGAAATTCTGAACTGATGCAATGTATACAGTATATCACAATGAAATGTTCAATGTTTGTTGACCTGAATAAGGGTGTCTGCTTGGTAAATAAATAAAACATTATTTATTAACACATTTATTATTTTTTTCGGGCAATCTAAATTTCACTCCAGGCAACCTGGATTTTTTTTCTGGTCATCCTGCAGGGCAACTGGAAAAAAAGTTAGTGTAGAGCCCTGTGCTACGTAATATAGAAGTAGTAGAACTCCTGAGGTCTGGTGATCATACCAGTATTAAATTCAGAACTAAGTGAGATTCCAGTCAAAAGGCTACACAAACAGCACTGTATAATTTCAGAAAGCTAACTCTGAAGGGATGAGACAGGAACTGAGAGAAATAGACTGAGCAGGGGAAATGGAAGGTATGACAGTTAAAGTTTAATTGAACAGATTTAAAGACATAATGCAAGACAAGTGTAAAACCAATACTTTCACACAAATAAAAATTATGCTAACTTTCTTATCTTTGCAATGAGGTGCACGGAACAGGGTTTAAAATTTACTGACAAGTTGGATCTTACCTTCCAAATTGTCACTTTCCTCGCAATACTTGAGTCGCTCTCAAATGTATTTTAAAAATAATGTTTTTATCAGCCGCTTAACTCCTTGTGTACCTTAACGGGTTAATGGTCTGTATATCATTATTTCTTACACACTATTATTTCTTAACACTGTACAGTGAGTATGTTACATTGTTATAATACCTAACGTGAGGTCAGCACTATGTTGTAGTATATAACAACATGGAAGCATATTGCAGTAAATATTTTTATTTTATTATTATTTTATTTTACAATAAAGACAATTATTTTTACCTTATTATAATTATCAGGTAGGTTTGCCTTTAGCTATATGTACTTTAGAGCTGTATATACCTCAAATGAAAAAGATCAGGTTTAACAGGCTCACCATCTGTTTCACCAGATATATGGTTTACAAGTAAGAAGGAAGAGCAAGCATTTGGGAAGACTATAGTAGCATGCTTAAACAGGTAAAAAAAAAAAAAAAAAAAGAAGTTAGAAAGAAAACAGCCCGGAATGCAAATCAAAATCTAAAAATGTCTTCCAAAAACTATCAAAGCAAAAGAACTGATTTATTTTTTTAATGTTTTCGCCAAAGAGGATACAAAGAATGTGCCACAAGTCCAGCCAGTTTATGTACATACAGTTACTTCTTAATGATTTCAGCATCAGTAAAGCAGAAGTATTAAGTAAGCTACTGGAGCTAAACCTAACAAATCACCAGGCCCAGATGAGATTTATCCTACAGCGTTTAAGGAAACAAGGGTAGAAATAAGTAGAGCACTGGCTACTATCATGAATAGTGCTATAGAAACAGGTGAGGTCCCTGAAGATTGGAAATTTGCAAATGTTTTGCCCAGCTCTCCAGGTTTTGGGTCTGGGAGTAACTTACCCTCTAATTTTAACACAGAGTAATTGTATTTTCAGGGGATAAAATGCAACATTACCTTGAAGTCATGATTAATCTCGAAAAGTACTGTACAATCTTTAATGGTAATGGGGTAGTGTGGAAAAGTGGTTAATAGTGTGCAGGTGCAGGTGATTAAAGAACAGACAGATAATTGTAATCCAGCTGCAAAGGTTTGTTTTTATTTGTTTTTATGTCCAGTGCCTGACGGCAAAACAAAAAGTAAATAATAATGTAGATAAGCGTGTATTACTTACGTTATATTCCCCTGGTTGGTCCCGAAATAATGTCCTGTTATTGTATCCCCACATTAAACACAAAACACATACATAAGTCTGTTTAGTGTGTGAATGAGTGATTGTGGTACAAATACAGTTTATAATGATACAAGTGAAGTGCTGTTCTGGGTGTGTGCTGGGCTCTGGCAACAGCTCCGGAACATGTTAGCTGTCTAGTGATTACAAGCAAACAAATAGACAGAACAAAACAAACACTCATGATTATTCACAAAAACACAGGTTCTTCCAGGTCATTTATTAATAACCAAAATGAAGGAACAGATAACATCTAACATCTGCCTCGATCCCTATTTATACCGTCACTCATTAATCCCTTGGTAAACGATTGCAGCCACTCCTCCAATCCATGGTTCCCACATAATTTTCCTTCCGGGTCAATGAGTTAGTGTACCGAAGCTCCGTCTCTTTTCTACATGACCGACTTCCTTTTAACCCTTGGAATCAAGTGTCAGGCCAAGTAGTCCGGAGTACTCTGTTCTTGTTACTTAGCGCCCTCACAGGTCGGGAGGGAGATTTACCACCAAGAATTATTGTCTTTCTGTCACAGGCATTAAAAAAAGAGCTTTCCATTTTAACTGTAATTTTACTTTCAACTACTGTACTACCACATGTGTGATCTACAAGGTTCTTATTGGCTTTTTTGTACTTATATTTTAACATTACATTCTTAAAATGTTAAACTTCAATATAAAACCATACAGATTAATAATGCATTAATACGTTATAAAACAGTTTGTTTAATATTGTAAGCACCTTCTTTTTTTTTTTTTTTTTTTTTTTAGTGGTTGCCTCTGATGATGGTTCCAATTGGATTTGTAGCTGGACTGGTGTGTTTATACTTCAAACTGTGAAGCTTGCTGGTGAATTTCTTATTCTTACTGTGATTGGCTGTAAAGATAACATTGCTAGCCAAAGATTGGTTAATGTTTGTTGGTTTGTGTACACTTTCCTAATAACTGAAGTCATTGTATTGTGGGAGATGTTGTTGTTAGTGGAAGCTTTAGGGGAGGCAGACAAGCTGTGCAGCAAAATTGCTATGCGCATTTGTATTCATTCGATTGAAACTTGAAAAGTGCGTATTTCTGATTTTTTAATGCGCAAAAACGGCAGGTATGCAGCTTATTTGGAATGCTGGTTGTGCCAAAATTTAAAAACAGGTATATGACTGACCCAGGCAATTACAGCCCTATTAGTTTACTTCCATAACATGCAAAATGATGGAAGCAATATTAAGGTAAGCTTGAAGACTATTTGTAAAGACTATGGCAAAGCCAGCATGCATTCACAAGAGGGAGGACGTGCTTAACTAATCTACTTGTCTTTTATTTTCAAAAAGCCTTTGACAAAGTCCCATACAAAAGATTCAGAGAGTACCAAACCATAGTACCAAAAATAGTGGACACAGAAGGAATTTAGACTTTCTCTGGAACTGGGCAGAATTGTGGCAATTTTTTTTAATGATAAGAAGTATTGTATATTGTATATATTGGGTGTAAAAATCTAGGTTATAAGTATACAATGAATGTGATGGAAACAGAGAACAAAGACTATGAAAAGCATTTCAGGGTTATAGTGAACTCAAGTATCTTGCCAATGTGGTGAGGCAATTAAAAAGGCAAATAGAATGTTAGGTTGTATTGTAAAAAGTGTGAAAACCAAGTCTAGGGAGGTTATGCTAAGATTATACAATACCCTAATTAGACCACACCTAGAATACTGTGTGCAGTTTTGGTCACCTCACAACAAAAAATATATAATTGCACTCATGAAGCTACAGAGAAGGTTAATTAGACTGACCCCAGGACTTAATGACATGAGCTATGTGGTTACAGTGTTCATGAGTTACAAGAATGAAATCGTTTCAGCCTGGAAAAAAAGAAGAGGAAGGAGGGACTTGATTGAAGTCTATAAATTCATAAATAGATAAAATAAACCCAAAACACTACTTAGAACAAAATGGCATAAATGGAAGCTGAGTAAAAGTAAGTTTAGAGTGGATGGTAGGAAGCACTTTTTAACACATAAATCCATGGAATTGCCTACTAGGTGACGTAGTGGGACCTAAAACAGTGGAACATTTATAAAAACAATTACATTCTGATCCAGTGCTAACAAGAGACAATCCTTGATGGACAGAACAGCCTTTTTCTCATTCCCAAACTTTTATTATGTTCTTATGTTGTAATTCTAATTGAAATATCTGCAGTTCAACACACCAACTGACATCTAAAGAATGTCGATCAAAATTTACAAAAGTCCAAACACCCAGTAAGGAAGTAAAATAATAATGTACCACACAATGCCACATCCTATAGCTAGAGTTAGACCAACTGCAGAACAATAAACATAACATAACATGGATATTAATCAGAAAAAAAAAACAACTAAATACTAAGTCAAGTAAACATTGTGGCCATTTATTATAGCTATAGAATGTATTAATAAAGTGATGTATATACTTTAAAATGACTTAAAACATACAACTTTAAGGCCCAGTTCCAAAACAGCAGGACTTGGCACCGGTGTTACCATCTTCGACGCCACCTACAGCCCAGCAGCGACCATGGAACAGGTCGACTCGACACCGACTGTTCGGCACCGACAGCGCTCTTCTCGACGCCGATCCCGGCACTGATTAACTCGGCACGGTTGACTAGCTTCGGAGCTGTCTCCAGCCCGGCACCGACCGCGCTACACATCGGCACCAACCTCTGCACCGATTGACTCGGCACCGATCACACGGCATTGACAGCACTCTCCTCGGCACCGATTGATTCGGCACCAATGAACCCCGTCTGAGCCGTCTACAGCCCGGCACCGTCCGTGCTACCCATCGGCACCAATTGACATGTCAGTAAATCGACAGAAATCCTCCGCTGGCTTTCACCAGTGCGACCAGTGCGCGGCAAAGCTGCCTAGACAGGACAAGCACTTGTCCTGTGCCAGATGCTTGGGGCCAGAACACGCAGCCAAAGCACTGGCAGGTGAGTTTGACTGCTCTCCATGCAGAAAGTTCTCCAATAGAACCAAACGCAGGAGAGCAGCCCTATCCCCAATGGAGTCTCCTTCCCCGAGCCATGGAAGAATGAGGTTCGTGGTCCAAGGTCCTCCGCAGAGGTCTTCTAAGACCCCCCCGCCACAGTGACCTGGGAGCTCAACCTCCACCCCCTCAGCCTCTAGAACAGCAGAGGCCCTGCTACACACTGCAGGAGCCCAAGAAGCGGGCTTAGGCACGTTCCCCACCATCAGTCATACGGTTACAGTACTGGTGCAGGGATCCACCTTCACCAGAGGGGACAAAGATCCATCCTGCCCATCCAAGCTGTGCAGAATAACCGATGCCATGCTTAAGAAAATGTATGTGTCAGCGGCACTAACAGCCAGGGCGGCCAATGCAATGGCTATACTGGTTATTGGCTGTAACAACGGTGACCGACCTAATGGGAGAGTTAGGTCAGGCATCAGGCAGGTCTCTAGCGGTGCTGGTAGCCATGCTTATACATCTATGGCTAACACAGGCCAAGGTCGTCGAGACCGAGAAGGCAGCACTACTAGATACCCCTATTACACCGGGGCAGACATTCGGAGCGACCATTAATGTGAGCCTTGAAAGGTCACACAAGGCCACAGAGGTTGCTTCCATGTTCTCACACCTTCGTACCTACCGCCAGCACCCAAGGTGGCATTTACAGCCTGCGGGGGCAACAGGGTCTGAACACCGCCCGGCACCCCAAAACAGACAAGCAGGCAGAGGCAGAGCTGGCGGCAAGGGACCCTCGCCTGCCAGGGGTAACCGGTTCTCTGGCTGGAGGCCAGGGCATTAGAAATACCTGCCCCCTCCTAAGCCCAAGGGAGACCGCCCCTGAGTGGCCCCGGCTGCCACCAACCCTCCTCACAACCAGACTGACCAAAGGCAACGACCCATGGCAAGACTACACTCAGGACTCCTGGGTGCTATCGAAAATGAGACACAGATAAGCTCTATAATTTCGTATAGGTCCACCACCCTTCAAGGGTGTGCTTCTCACCACCGTCGAACCAGTGAGGATGATACTCCTTCAACAGGAGATTGCCAATCTTCAACAGAAGAATGCTGTGCGCTTGGTAGATCCAAGCAATGCCCTCAGCAGCTTTTACTTCTGGTACTTCCTGGTGCCCAAAAGGGACGGCAGTTTCAGACCTATTCTGGACCTCAGGGTCCTCAACTTGTTCCTCAAACAGAGGAAGTTCAATATGTTGGCAGCACAGCGTATCCTCCAGTCCGTCCAACCGGGCAACTGATTCACATCAATCGACCTGCAAGACGCCTACTTTCACACCCCGATCAGTCTCTCGCACAGAAAATATCTGCGCTTTGCCTTTCAAGGCAACACGTACGAATTCTGCGTGCTGCCATGTGTCCAGGATATTTTCAAAGTACATGGATACAACACTGGCTCCACTCAGGCTGCGGGGTATTCGGATCCTGAACTATCTGGACGATTGGCTAGTTTGGCGCATACAAAACAGGTCATAGATCATGTGACGAAGTTAAGGCTCTCAATACACCAACAGAAGAGCAATTTTGTACCGTCTCAGTCCACAGTGTTCCTGGGGATCAAACTGAACTCTGTGAGCATGCTTGCCTCACTCTCGGAAAACAAGATTCGGTCATTGGAAGCCACACTCTCCCTATTCAGAGAGGACGCTCTCCTACAGGTCAGAGTATATCAAAGGATGTTGGGTCTGATGGCAGTCACCTCTAGAATCCTTCCACTAGGGCTACTGAGAATGTGCCCGCTTCAAGCCTGGGTAAATACGCTCAAGGTGCACCCGATCTGAGATCGGTACCGGCTGGTGTGAGTGTCCAGACACTGGAGTGGTGGCTCCGTCCTGGCAATCTGCGCTTCGGATTTCCCCTTGGATCCCCTCACAGAAGGGAAGTGATCACTATAGACGCCTCCAGCATGTGCTGGGGAGCAGTCTGGAATGGAAGAGGAATAACAGGTCAGTGGAAGAGACATTGGCAGCGAGCGCACATAAATGCCCAAGAGCTGCACTGCACTGCAAGCAGTGAACCTGGCGTTATCTCTTTTTTGCCAGCAGTTAGTGCACAAACATGTACTGGTCCGTACGGACAATACGATAGTTGTAGCCTACATAAACCACAAAGACGGCCTGTGCTTGCTGGGTCTTCACCACCCAGCGCACAGACTCCTGTCCTGGACATACAGAAACTTGCATTCCATCAGGGTGGTTCACCTCCCCGGTGTGGACAACAAGGCAGCAGACCTCCTGTCCAGAAGAGCTCCAGACAGCTCGGAATGGAGACTGCTTTCTCAAGTGGTGAAACAGATTTGGGAGAGGTTTCAACCTTCATGAGTCAACCTCTTTACCACAACCGAGTCAACTCATTGCCCCCTTTGGTTCTCCATGGAGAGAGACGGGGTCCCCCTGGGAGTAGATGCTGTAGCTCACCCCTGGCCACAGGGGCTCTTGTATGCGTTCCCTCCACTACCATTATTACCCCTGACAACAGAGAGGATCAGAGTGGAGAGAGCACAGGTTTTGCTGGTTGCACCCAGATGGCCGAGACGCCCCTGGTTTGCTCTTCTCTCCAACATGTTGTCGAGTCAGCCGTGGCAGCTCCCGCCTTACAAGGACCTCCTGAGCCAAGAGGAAGGGTTATTATGGTACCCGAACCCAGCCCAGCTCCAACTCGGGGTCTGGCCAATGAACGTAGCCATCTATTCAGACGAGGTTTGTCAGATGCGGTAGTAGAAACACTACAGTCTGCTAGGGCGCCGAGCACTAGAGCCCAGTACTCAAATGGAAAGTTTTCCAAGACTGGTGCCTTGCCGATGGTCAAGATCCTGTGACCTGCCCTATTGAGACAATATTAACCTTCTTACAACACTTGTTTGATGCAGGAAAATCAGCGTCCACTTTGAAGGTATACCTGGCAGCAATATCAGTTTGACATGACAAGATTGGCTTGGTGTCCCCTGAAGCACATTTCCTGGCAGTGCAATTTCTTAAAGGGGCTCGGAGGCTTCGTCCTCCCAAGTGGGATCTAGAACTGGTACTGCGGGCCCTTATGGGTCCCCCATTCGAGCCCATGGCCTCAGCAGAACTGTGCCCTGTTTCATTGTAAGTGGCATTTTTAATAGCCATTACAGCTGCTAGACAAGTAAATGAGCTTCATGCGCTGTCCATTGCCAAATGCATGGTTTTTATGGGAAATGACTCGTGGGTAACATTAAGAACAAATCCATCCTTTTTGCCTAAGGTGGTATCCTCATTCCATATTAACCAACCAGTGGTTTTGAAAACTTTCAGACCTCCCCCACACGAGTCAGAGGACTGTAGACAGCACACGCTATGCCCAGTTCAGGCTCTGCGCTGTTATCTGGATAGGACGGCATCCTGGAGACAGTCTAACCAGCTATTTGTCTTCTATGGGTCCTGCTCTAGAGGTCAAGCCCTATCGAAGCAACGTCTAGCACACTGGGTGGCAGATGCAAAACGCTTGGTGTATGAACAGACGGACCCCCCTGTTACCAAGGGGCATTACGGCCCATTCTATCAGAGGCCAGGCAACTTTGTGGGCTTTCCTTCATGGGGCCTCCTTAGATGAGTTATGCAATGCTGCTACATGGACAGGTAGTCAGACATTATTTTACCGCTTTGATGTTGCAAACCGAGCGAGAGCCTCTCTGGGCTCTAGGGTGTTGCAGGAGGCAGGCCCTTAGGCGTTATGTGGGCTCTGTGGCTATAACCGTGAGGCTGTACTGTCGGTAATCTGGAACCATGTCAGCTTCGGTACAGCTTTCCCATTCGGTAATTGTTGTCATTCAATTGAAAGGGAACGTTAGGTTATTACCACAACCCTGGTTCCATGAAAGAGAATGATAACAATTACCCTTCGAGGTCATGTCCCCAGCTGACCTCTGATTTCGAAAGAAAATGGCGATATGTTACTGTGAGGACGTCCCTCTTCAACAGGAGGTGGGAGGGAGTTCTCCCTCACAGCAGGGCCCTGATAGGGCAGCTTTTGTTTATATATGCTCAGTTATTGACGGTCAGGGAGGGCTCTTTCCCATTTGGTAATGGCTGTCATTCTCTTTCAGGGAACTATAGTTTTTGAGAATACGTTACTGGAAACTGGAGAGGAAAAGGAAATTAAAACAAGGTAAAGGCAATCATCCAAATAAAGCTGAAACACTAACGGATAATGACATAGAACTTCTGTACAGCACTGAAACACTATGTTCAAAAAACCCAGCTGTACTGCTGAACCTTGTCTTCTTTAATATTAGCATCACAACAGTATCCATGTATTATAAAAAATAATAGGCCTCTTCAGTGAGTTACAGGAAAATAATTCCATCTCGGGTTTCTGTGATGTCAGAGACCGTAGATAGAATTACCACCCGCTTTGGGCTGCATTCGCAAACAACCCGACTCTACACAGAATCCCCATGTTCTGTGACTGTAGATAGAATTATTTTCCTGTAACTTGCTGAAGCCCATACCTTTGTCAAGGGAAAGTGTGTTTGAAAACAAACATTGACGGTATTTATAGGCTTTTTGATGCTATGGTAACCACACATTTATTTATCTTTAAATCTAATGTCTTTGTGATGTCATTCACTATGTAGCTAATGATGTTACAATCTACTGTTCCTTTCTATTTAAACCATCAGGTATTGTGGTATCTTGTCTATTTATCCATTTATTTTCTTTTATACTTCTATATTGTAGATTATCTAATTACATTTTTTCTAAAACCATACACTTTAGGTTTTCCATGGTGTGTCTGTTCCTTATTTATTTACATTAGTTCAGTATTCTTTTATATAATGATGTACCTGTCTCTCCTACACATTTTATTTTATTACATTTTATGCAAAACATACCATACATAAGGTTGCTAACCTTACATTATAGATTTCACTTTTATCTTTACCAATATATTTGCACACTTTACATGTGCTTTTACAGGTTGCAGTGTCCGTTATGTTTACTCTGGACTAAAATGTCAGCTATATTTGCATCCCTTCTAAAAACTTTCAGAAATATTATTTTCATTTTTTTCTGAACTATGAAGTATACGTAAATGCTTATTCATTAACCAGCTATTTTGAAATGTTGGGTAATAATTTAGAATATGTTATTATCAATGGCACTCAAGTAGTTCATTCCTATTGAGTTTGTCACCTTTTCTCAGTTCTCTCTCAATAATTTGTTCTTTATATCCTCTTTTCTTAACATTTATTTTTAATTCCCTTCTTTGTTTTTTATAGTCATTTTCATCAGAGCAGATTATTTATGTGGCATGTGTAGGTACTGATGCATATCATTCGGTTTTGAGTAAAGATAGATCCTTAATCAAGGTGTCTAAGAATTCAATTTCAGATTTGGTCAACCTTAAATCCACCAAAATGTAGGGTGGATATAAGTTTATTAAACTGTACAATAGATTCTTCTCCATGTGTCCATATTCCAAATATGTCATTGTGACAAAGTGCCCGCCCCTGTGTATATTATCTGTTATGTGTTGCGTGTGGTGTGTTTAAATGTTGGTGTATAGACATTGGTACACGGGATCTAAACGGGTCTGTGTAACACGAGTGTTTACAATGTATATGTATATTTAGGCACGAGGATTGCACAGCACTTCACGTGCAAGTAAAATGTAGTAATATATGAGCACGGGGAATTGCACTTGATTAATTCACGTGCAGTTGTACCGAGACTCCAATTGAATGATTACTAGTCGAGTCTCGGTACAGCTGCATAAAAGGAGCATGTTGTCACATACACAGGGTTGTGTGTTCGGGAGTGGAGAACGGGGGAGAGAGAGAGAGAGAAAGAGAGCGAGCGCGAGCGATGAGCGATGAGCGTAATTATCAATCTCAATTGTTTGTGTAGCGTTCGTCCACTCTGTGTTTTGTCAGTGTATTCGTTTTGTTTGTCTATTTAATTTGGCCTCATGTGCCATGTCCTGTTTTTGTATTGTTACAAACCTTTTATTTTATGCCTGTTTCATTATTAAACTGCGCAGCAGCGCCTTCACCATTTCAAAGCCTGTGTTCAGAGTCAGTTCCTGTTTCTGGTCTGTCGTCACCCACTCCGGCAGTCCTTGTGACAGTCATCCACATATCTTATGTATTCTAATGGTTTCTTGTCTATTTTACTCAATAACATTTCCTCCCATTTGCCCATATACGTGCTTGCAAAATGCATACCCAATTTTGAGTCTATTGCTGTGCCATCATTTTGTTTGCAACTTCTATTTCCAGGTGTAAAATAACTATTTTCTAAAACTACACTGAACAAAAATATAAACGCAAAATGTAGTGTTGGTCCCACGTTTCATGAGCTGAAATAAAAGATCCCAGAAATTTTCCATACGCACAGAAAGCTTATTTCTCTCAAATTTTGCGCACAAATTTGTTTACATCCCTGTTAGTGAGCATTTCTCCTTTGCCAAGATAATCCAACCACCTGACAGGTGTGGCATATCAAGAAGCTGATTAAACAGCATGATCATTACACAGGTGCACCTTGTGCTGGGGACAATAAGGCCACTCTAAAATGTGCAGTTTTGTCACACAACACAACGCCACAGATGTCTCAAGATGTCTCAATTATTATGCTGACTGCAAGAATGTCCACCAGAGCTGTTGCCAGAGAATTGAATGTTCATTTCTCTACCATAAGCAGCCTCCAACGTCGTTTTAGAGAATTTGGCAGTACATCCAACCGGCCTCACAACTGTAGACCACGTGTAACCACGCCAGCCCAGGACCTCCACATCCAGCTTCTTCACCTGCGGGATCGTCTGAGACCAGCCACCCGGACAGCTGATGAAACTGTGGGTTTGCACAACCGAAGTATTTCTGCACAAACTGTCAGAAACCGTCTCAGGGAAGCTCATCTGCGTGCTCGTCGTCCTCACCAGGGTCTTTACCTGACTGCAGTTCAGTGTTGTAACAGACTTCAGTGGGCAAATGCTCACCTTCGATGGCCACTGGCACACTGGAGACGTGTGCTCGTCACAGATGAATCCTGGTTTCGACATGTACGACAGCGTGTTCCAGTTCCCGCCAATATCCAGCAACTTCGCACAGCCATTGAAGAGGAGTGGGACAACATTCCGCAGGCCACAATCAACAGCCTGATCAATTCTATTCACACCAGATACTGACTGTTTTTCTGATCCACGCTCCAATCTTTCTTTTTTAAGGTATCTGTGACCAACAGTGCATATCTGTATTCCCAGTCATGTGAAATCCATAGATTAGGGCCTAATGAATTTATTTCAATTGACTGATTTCTTTATTTGAACTGTAACTCAGTAAAATCTTTGCAATTGTTGAATGTTGTGTTTATATTTTTGTTCAGTGTGTGTGTATGTGTGTATAGATATATAATTTGATAAGACAAACCTGAACTTGTTCACACTGAGGCTAATCAAGCTCGCTGTAAAACCTGGAATGGGTGAAACTGCTATGCAACAGCAGTAGGAGTCTTATTTAAATACCTGATGTGTTTGTGTGTGTGTATGTGTATATATATATATATATATATATATATAAATGTATATGGTGGGATGTGGAATTTCTATAGCATGGGGGGGGTGGCCTCAGAAGCCCTGTTCTAGACCAGTGGTGCGCAAAGTGTGGGGTGCTCTACATACAGACAAGAAAATGGCATGCGACATAGATACCCTGTGTACCCAACAATTATGACACATTCAATAATTTGTACTAAAGAATAAGATTCTTCTTTGTTTATTAATCTCTGTTTAACACTCACACACACACATAAAACACCCCCTTCGCCACTAAAAATGACTTGCGCTAATAAAGGCATAGTAGAAACAAGAGGCCACATGTAACTGGAATGGTACTGGCAAAGAAACAAGCCCTACGAAAAGGGTAAGCTGCTGATAGTTACAATTTGCTGTGACAGGGTAACAACTGTTGCTTCTTTTTCCCAGGCAGAGAAGAACACATAATTTAAATAAGCTGTTAAAGTGTTAACAGCATTTGCAAAAAAATGAAAAAAAGGCTTCTAAATAACTTTTCTTTCAAATGGAAATAGACATTTTGTAAAAATAAAACTTGCCTAACTCTGGTAAAGGCAAGATTCCACTCCAGGTTTAATAGGTATACTTAAATAGTTACAACTTAAGGACCTGGACAGTTTAATTAACCAATGAAGAACATAGTTGGGACGATGGCCTGGAATGGAAGGGTGCCTTTTGACTACGCATGGCCTAACCCAACACCTTACCATCAGCAACAACTGTACTCCTCCAATAGGTAAAATGGCCATAGCTAAGAAGTCCCCACACATGTACTATAATTAAAACATTTCTATGACACTACCTTAATTATGTAATGTAACTGAAAAAACATGGATTTATCAAATAAACACAAAAAACAGTATTTCTTACTAGTTACCTCATCACTGGCCCCCTTTCTTCAGATAACCACAGCATATATTTAAACCCAAACGTTAAAAAAAACAACATCAGCCCAGAAGCCGTCATACATCCTGGGTCATTGGCCTCCTGTGTCACCTTCAGTACTTCTCATAGCGAAAGTGATTCAATCAGGGCCACAAAAGTAACGTTCTGAGCTCTGTGGTGACTTTGGATAATTATGGTTTTTGTTTTTAAAGTCTTTTTCCTTCTCATGTTTTGACTTCAAAAGTTCACCACAGATCTGCCTGAAATCTGTATGTCATCGAATGGAAACAGAGCAAGTATCTGAAAGATAAAATGGGAGAATGTCAAACGGTCTACAAAAGCCAAATAGATTATTAACCAACAGAATTAAAACAGGCCAAAACAGACCAATTTTATTACCATTACACTGTGTAACAAAAAGATTTAGAAGTGAGTAGTTTCTCGAGATTTACAATTATACTGTAAATACAGTATAATTGTAAATCTTGAAAAACTACTCACTTCTAAATCTTTTGTAGTCATCTTTGTATTACTTTAGTATAAATGCATGTTAATTTGGATTCATATGTTGTTTTTTTCTGACTTTATGTGAACGAAAAGACACACATTTGCCCATTTGCCCATTGGAAATAGTGATATTTTGAAATATCACTGTCCTGGTCACAAAAGCAAAGTCTGTGGGGAATAATAGCCATTTTCTATACTTTTGAGGCATAAGCAATTAGGAAATAACACTTACTACCCAGGAACAAAAATTGTGTTACATAGTGTTATTTTCATTAAGGTCACATTCATACTTGTAGGGGTGGGTGGGATTTACAGTATACTCCATGAATATCCTGATATTAATTATATTATTTGCATGAACAGTGTGCGTGAAGGAAAAGGAGGCCAAAAAACAAGCCTGAAGAAGAGTACGGTGTTCATAGAGGGACATGCAGTTACGGTTTCAGTGACAGAGTACAATGTAATACTGTTGTCTCTTTTTCAGAATGATAAGAACAAAATTGTTTAATGTGATTTAGATGTTAATAGTGTTTGCAAAAAAGCAGAAAAAAGATATTAAACATGTAACAGACTGAAGTTCTTTGGGAAGCTACCAATCTCCTTATTATCCTTCATCCATAATTTCATCCAGACGCAATCAACTATACTGTATAATTGCACACATTGATTCATAGGCTTATACTTTGGTATATACACTGTTTTCTGCTTTCTGATTGCAGCTTTAAGCAGCCTAAGCAACCCCCATGACTGAAGGTGTGTTTATACATTTTCATTACTTTATAACAAGTTTGTGTTACAAAAAATGATAAAAGATAATATTAAAGCCCTGTAGGTGTATTTCTAGCATATTTTCATATTTTTTCCCTTCCACTCTTCTTTAAAATAGTCCCACAAATAAGCATGCGTGTTTATCGCTGTTCTTCAATATATTAAAATGTAAACCAGTAAACCAGAGAGGAAGTTGGCTAGACAAACACATACCTATCAGCTATGCATCTACAAATCTACTTCCTGAGCAATGCAGGCACTGTTCTGCTGAAGGGCCTTATTTTAGTAATGGTATATATGACTTGAGAAATGCCACGAATCATGCATTCTACTTCTCTAATGCCTGAAGCTTGGCTACTTACATCATCATTTCCATCTGCAAGATCTTGAGCTGTCTCACCCTCCAAGTTCCTCAATAATTTGTCAGCTCCAGACTGGCACAAAAGATTGGCAATGCTGGCATCCTGTCTCCCAACGGCCAGATGCAGGGGTGTGCAGCCATTATACATGACCATGTCTACGTCAGCCCCCTTCTTCAACAGCAGCGAAACGAGGGACTGGTCATGAAGCTCCACACCAAGATGCAACGGTGTCTTCCCACTGGTGCCCTCCTGAAAGAACACATAGTGCAGTGAAGTTTGGTATAAATGGTTGCTATAGAAACCAATATAGTCTGAAATGTTTAAATGTATGTACTGTAACGCCATAATGAAATGCAAATATTTATTGAACAGCATCCTATGGGGTCAGCAGAAGGTCTCCATCCATTCCATCTATCATTAATTAAATGGGGTAAACACAGCAATAAAAAACACCCAGCCTGGCAGTCCGTCACACATTTCAATCAGCGCTTTCATCCTTTTCTTTAGTTACATGATTTGCGCAATTCTTTCTTCTTTTACCTCTAGAACTTTGGTCATCTACTCATTTTAGAGGCTACACTGCTAGATTGTGCTATACACAGCTGCCAACAGCAACAAATATTGACAATTATTTCACGGTAGTTTCAGCATTTCTGTGCTTTGCCAGGGCACAGTAGCACCCAGAACGATACTATTATCAAGCAATAACAGCACTGACACCACTGTATGAACTCCCTTTACAAAACAAAGCTTGTCACTTTGACAAATTAAATAGATTCTGCTGTTCATGTACCGTTTCCCAACAGTTTTATGATGTATGACTATGCTTAGGCTTTATATAAATATACAAATAGAACATAAAAATAGAATATAAAATGTAAGGTGAGGAATGAATTTAGTAAATAGAAAACAACACAAAGGAGTGAATAACCACATGTTGTACATTATTATCAGCTATCAATAGTTTCTTTATATGTCATGGGAAGATTACAGGACTTGGTTGAAACATGTATTTGATTTTATAAGTATTGCCTTTGGGTGCCCACATTTAATGATGAAAATCATGCCTAACTATTAACTAATCTCTTTTGGGAGAGTGCTGGTGATAGTCAAGAACACAGATTTTGCTCTTTTTTTTTTTTTGCACAATAAATCCAGTGCCATGTTAACACTAACTCAAGGGTTACATTTCAATTTAAAATAATGTTATTCTTACAATGGCTTTTTAAAAAGACCAAATAACAAACTATAACTTTGCTTAATTTTGTAATGCTAACACTGCATAACATGACAATAACCTTCTTTTATCTTTATTACCGAAATTACATATTTTTTGTTATTTGGTATTTTTGAAAGCTAGGGATAAACAAATGTCTATATTCTGAGGAACCAACTAAGGGCAAAACTTGAATACTGGATAATTACTGGTGCCTACCTGAGCATTGATATTTGCTTTCTTCCTCATTAAGAGTTCTATCAATCGATAGTTTCCCTGGAGTGTTGCTACATGGATACAAGTCATACCTGAAATCAAAAGAAATCATATGATCTTCAATGAAAAGTCATTGGCACTACCATGGCAATACTACTGATACGGCAGAATGGTACCACAATGCTAACATTTTCATGTCTACATTCCAATGGTATTCACAATGATCTGCTTCATTCTGATAATCCCATTCAGTATATGTGGAATACTTGCTTTGTGTTGACATTACTGTTCATGTTGTCTGCAAATAGTTCTGGAAGTACAACTGTAAATATGTTTTGTTTTGGAAGACAATGGTGGAGTTTCCATGCAGGTTTTTTTTTTTAACTCGAGACATTTGCTCGAGAAAAATGTCTTCAGTAAAATGCTTTTTTGTGATTCCATTTGCTCAGTTTAATTTATTTGAGTAAACCAGGCTTTTCACCCGACGTCATGCAAATGAAGGGGAAAGGTGGGGGTTGATATGTAAATTAGCTCTGCGTAAAGTGTTTGTGCTGTTTTTGAAGATTACTGGTGATATTTTGTGAAAATGTGGTTTCCATGAACAGAGAACTGGTACACAAGTGAATCTAAGCTGCTGTAATAAAACAAAATACCTCATACCTGGTTGGTTAATAATGTTTTTTACTGCACTTGCCCAAAATGTTTTTTTGAATGTCATTGGCGGGGTGGCATGTCGTTAGTAGTGAAACCGGTTTCAACTAATTTATCTTACGACTCGTTCATTAAAAATGAACTGGGAGGTATAAAATGAAACTGACCAACACAGGTATTGCAGATCACCATGGCGGAAAACTGGTGGACTGTAAAGCTCTGTGCCACACATCTTCCACATATGCTCCCCTGTCTTGGGAACAGTGGATGTTTTCCCTTTGTTTTAGGAGCTTGAACCTACAAACATCCTCTACCAGCAAATCCTTATGCCTTGTTATCTAATGCCAATGGCTAACAAAAGGACAGTTTGGACACATATTCGTCCATCTTGCTGGTGGGAAGAAGTTGTGCTGCATCACTCTTTCACAGATCTGCAGTGGATAGAGTCCTTTCAAGTCACCAGGGCAACATTCAGCATTATAGTGGAACTGGTAAAAGAAGATATGCAGCCAAATAGGAATTACGTACGGCCTCCTGTACCAGTCGATAAAAGAGAGGTGATTGCTCTGTTTAAGCTGGCATCCTCATCTCAGTACAGGGTAGTTGACAATGTGTTTTGGGTGCAAAAAACCACAGTTCATGGCTGTATTTACAAGTTTGTCAACTCCGTTGTTCAGAAGCACTGCAACACATACATAGCTATGCCAGATGTAACTGAAGCAGAAAGCATTTGCTCTGTGGGACCATCCTGTTTAAATTTGTCCCTAGCTTGTGGGACTGTGCGCTCTATTCATCTTTCTGAGAGGGCGATCTTACGCTGTTTTGGACGATCAAGCTGGCTCAACACATCCAAGTCACAAGCTATACTTATTAATGCCCGGATTTCCCCCTCGCTCCAGTGATTTAGAGTGGAGGGTGGACACGTGTTGTCTTTGGACATAGCTGGGATCAAAAGCAAGGGAATTCAGTTACAGACATTTAGTAAGCAGCTCACTTGCTCTTTGTATTTAACTTTAGGGTAGTTTTTACAGCAAGGGTATTCTCAAACAGCTGCTTTAACACTATAACAAGTGTACACTGCAGTTCATGGTAAGCGGTTTTACACAGAACTGTAAACTCACAAAAGACAAACAACATGACAGCCAGACACAGCAAAAAACTAAAATAAAAAAAAGCCGCCCACACTATCATTAATGTGAACTACACCACTGCTAACCGTAAAATCGCCCATCAGCCACTACTGTTTGCTGTTTTGGAATCCACAGTAACACCTGACCTGCTCCCTTGCAATATTTATATTAATGTCACTTAAGGATAAACAAGCTCACTAACATTTACACGTGAAATGTGTGTTTCCATGTAAAATTGGGTGTGGATTTTCCAGTGTTTTTTGTCATTTACACGAATAAACAAGATTTACCCTATCCCTCTATTTGGCTGTTTTTTTCGGCCACAAACTTGATTTACATGAGTAATTCTCCCTTTACTCATGTACACACACTACATTGGTCACATGTCTAACATGGGAGCTATAATACTCCACCATTCAAATATATTATTACACCCTTGTCCCCTATCAACATATGGCAATACATCAAGGTAGTCACTCTGTAACCAGAAATGTGTGATGATTGGGATGTGGGCCTTTTGTCCATTTATACTAATCATAGGATCATAGAATCTGTAAACTGTAAACTGTAAAATAATGAAAAAGAGGTTATATTCAGAGGTTATAATTATTAATTATCTGAATAAAACCAATATTTGCCAAATTTGATTAGCTTGAGTTCCTTACCTCTCCAGTTCTGCATCTTCAATACATTGCTAAGCAAGCGCTCATTCTCTCTTGTTAACTCCACGGCACATTCCAGGTATCCTTGGGCACATGCCACGTGGAGAGGCGTGTTGCCATCCTGATCCTGTAACTCTAAGCAGGCCTTTTTTTCTACCAGGGCTTGAACAACTACTGGCTGATTCAGATACGTAGCCAGGTGTAAAGGTGTCTGTAAATAAAGTAAAGTAACCATATGAAAGGAAGGAATCAACAGATTGGAAGTGCGTGAATCAGAGACTGATACAGTACAAATGTATTGAATCGGATACTATACTAATATATGCAAACTACAGACTACACAATTCATTGAGAAAAAGATTAAGTCCAGCTTTAAACAGCCTTTGTTTTTAAAACAAAATTGGTGTGTATATATATATATATATATATATATATATATATATATATATATATATATATATATACAACACATTGTAGATATCACGTATAATAACATGTCCCATGCTATCTATATTGTTGTTTCATCGAATTTGTGCAGTGCTTCCTATTTAGCTTGAAACTATAACCGAGTCAAAAGACAGTACCAAGTTTCAACACTACTGGGTGAGCAGTTTCCAAAAATATAAATGTGCCAAATATTCTTATCAACAGGGATACTCATCTACTGCAGGTGTTAACAATTGCATTATTACATTTTTGACTTCGGCATAAGATGAATCAGACCCCAGCTAAGCACTGAACCCATGACCTTCTGAAAATAGGTACCTTTGCTAACCACCATGTTAATTCACTCGAAACAGTCAACTTCCAAGTCTGTTATTAGTTATAGGGGGACATCCCCTTTCCATCGTTTCTAAATGTTTTAATGGGGGGATCTCCACTCCTCCCACCTCCACAAAAATTCCCCAAGCTGTACCATTTGACACCCATGGAATAGAAAGCCCCAACTGTAAACAAACAAGTTACTGTTTAAAAGCACAAAGTTAAGGGATAAAACAAGATATGAACTATTTAATAATAACTTTATTTGCAGCTTTAATAACAAGATACATACAAATCCCCAGGTCAAGGATATTTATAAAATGTTACAGATGTGAGCGTAAAAAAAAGAGGTAATAATGACCACCATTCACAGTAACTTCTTGTCGCAAATGTTAATGCAAACTACCACCCAGTTCAAACTAGCAGTTCCCAAGTCGTCATTAGTACAGCAAGTCATGCATAAGTATGCTTCCAGTACACCTACAAAATTAATTGTGACATCCTCATCGTTATAAATCTTCCAATAAAAATTATGTAATAATTATTATAAAGTATGGCTATGGCCCAGATGAACCCGTTTTATATCACCTCGCTTAATATCTTGAACCGTTTAGTATCACGATTTTTCAAAAACCACTCGCCATGTACCATAGGTTCTTACTGTCATGTGTTGTGCAGCCAATCAAATGCTGTGTGGCTGGGCTTTACTAAGTAATCACAGAATTGAATTAATTTCCAATGCAACTAACAAAAAATAATCACCTCAGGTAATAAACCGACCTTTTGTGCAGCCTCTCAAATGCTGCGAATTATGCCTGCATGGCAATCATGATATAAAATGGGTTCATATATATATATATATATATATATATATACAGTGGCTTGCGAAAGTATTGACCCCCCTTGGCATTTTTCCTATTTTGTTGCCTTACAACCTGGAATTAAAATGGATTTTTGGGGGGTTTGTATCATTTGATTTACACAACATGCCTACCACTTTGAAGATGCAAAATATTTTTTATTGTGAAACAAACAAGAAATAAGACAAAAAAACAGAAAACTTGAGCGTGCATAAGTATTCACCCCCCCAAACTCAATACTTTGTAGAGCCACCTTTTGCAGCAATTACAGCTGCAAGTCTCTTGGGGTATGTATCTATAAGCTTGGCACATCTAGCCACTGGGATTTTTGCCCATTCTTCAAGGCAAAACTGCTCCAGCTCCTTCAAGTTGGATGGGTTCCGCTGGTGTACAGCAATCTTTAAGTCATACCACAGATTCTCAATTGGATTGAGGTCTGGGCTTTGACTAGGCCATTCCAAGACATTTAAATGTTTCCCCTTAAACCACTCGAGTGTTGCTTTAGCAGTATGCTTAGGGTCATTGTCCTGCTGGAAGGTGAACCTCCATCCCAGTCTCAAATCTCTGGAAGACTGAAACAGGTTTCCCTCAAGAATTTCCCTGTATTTAGCGCCATCCATCATTCCTTCAATTCTGACTAGTTTCCCAGTCCCTGCCGATGAAAAACATCCCCACAGCATGATGCTGCCACCACCATGCTTCACTGTGGGGATGGTGTTCTCGGGGTGATGAGAGGTGTTGGGTTTGCGCCAGACATAGCGTTTTCCTTGATGGCCAAAAAGCTCAATTTTAGTCTCATCTGACCAGAGTACCTTCTTCCATATGTTTGGGGAGTCTCCCACATGCCTTTTGGCGAACACCAAACGTGTTTGCTTATTTTTTTCTTTAAGCAATGGCTTTTTTCTGGCCACTCTTCCATAAAGCCCAGCTCTGTGGAGTGTACGGCTTAAAGTGGTCCTATGGACAGATACTCCAATCTCCGCTGTGGAGCTTTGCAGCTCCTTCAGGGTTATCTTTGGTCTCTTTGTTGCCTCTCTGATTAATGCCCTCCTTGCCTGGTCCATGAGTTTTGGTGGGCGGCCCTCTCTTGCCAGGTTTGTTGTGGTGCCATATTCTTTCCATTTTTTAATAATGGCTTTAATGGTGCTCCGTGGGATGTTCAAAGTTTCGGATATTTTTTTATAACCCAACCCTGATCTGTACTTCTCCACAACTTTGTCCCTGACCTGTTTGGAGAGCTCCTTGGTCTTCATGGTGCCGCTTGCTTGGTGGTGCCCCTTGCTTAGTGGTGTTGCAGACTCTGGGGCCTTTCAGAACAGGTGTATATATACTGAGATCATGTGACACTTAGATTGCACACAGGTGGACTTTATTTAACTAATTATGTGACTTCTGAAGGTAATTGGTTGCACCAGATCTTATTTAGAGGCTTAATAGCAAAGGGGGTGAATACATATGCACACACCACTTTTCCGTTATTTATTTTTTAGAATTTTTTGAAACAAGTTATTTTTTTCATTTCACTTCACCAATTTGGACTATTTTGTGTATGTCCATTACATGAAATCCAAATAAAAATCCATTTTAATTCCAGGTTGTAAGGCAACAAAATAGGAAAAATGCCAAGGGGGGGTCAATACTTTCGCAAGCCACTGTATATATATATATATATATATATATATATATATATATATATATATATATATATATATATATATATATATATATATATATAGTGCCTATAGAAAGTCTACAACCCCTTGAACTTTTTTCACATTTTGTTGTGTCAGTGCCTCAGAGTTTCATGCATTTAAATGAGAATTTTTTTTTCCACTTATCTACACAACATACTCCACACTGTTAAGGGGAAAAAAGTTTTTTATTGAGAAAAAGATTATATATTAAAAATACAAAACTGAAAGATCATAATTGGATAAGTCTCCACCACCTTGAGGTAATACTTGGTGGAAACACCTTTGGCAGCAATTACAGCTATGAGTCTGTTGGGATGGGTCTCTACCAACCTTGCACACCTAGATTTGGCAATATTTGACCATTCTTCTTTACAAAACTGTTCAACCTCTGTCAAGTTCCATGGGGAGTGCTGATGGACAGCAATCTTCAAGTAATGCCACAAATTTTCGATTGGATTTAGGTTCGGGCTCTGACTGGGCCACTCAAGGACATTTATCTTCTTATTCCTTAGCCACTCCAGTGTAGTTTTGGCTGTGTGCTTTGGGTCGTTGTCATGCTGAAAGGTGAACTTCCGTCCCAATTTCAGCTTTCCTGCAGAGGGCAGCAGGTTTTTCTCAAGGACTTCTCTGTACTTTGCTCCATTCATTTCCCCTTCTATCCTGACAAGTGCCTCAGTCCCTGCCAATGAGAAACATCCCCATAACATGATGCTGCCAGTAGGGATGGTGTTCTTTGGGTGATGCACTGCACTGGGTTTGCGCCAAAAATAACGCTTTGTATTTAGGCCAAAAAGTTCAATTTTAGTTTTGTCAGACCACAAAACTTTTTGCCACATGGCTACAGAATCTCCTGAGTGTTTTTTGCATACTTCAAACAGGATTCAAGGTAGGCTTTCTTGAGTAATGGCTTCCTTCTTGACACCCTACCATACAGGCCAGATTTGTGGAGTACTTGGGATAGTGTTGTCACATACACACTTTGACCAGTCTTGGCCATAAAAGTCTGTAGCTCTTGCAAAGTTGCCATTGGCCTTTTGGTAGCCTCTCTGATCAGTCTCCTTCTTGCTTGGTCATCCAGTTTGGAGGGACGGCCTGATCTAGGTAGAATCTTGGTGGTACCATACACCTTCCACATCTTAATAACCGTCTTGACCATGCTCCAAGGGATATTCAAGGCCTTAGATTTTTTTTTATACCCATCCCCTGATCTGTGCCTTTCAACAACTTTGTCCCAGAGGTCTTTTGAAAGCTCCTTGGTGCTCATGGTTGAGTCTTTGCTTTGAAATGTACTACCCAGCAGAAGGAACCTACAGGAACTGCTGAATTTATCCTGAAATCATGTGAATCACTACAATTTAACACAAGTGGAGGCCAGTTAACTTGGTGTGTGATTTTGAAGGAGATTGGTTACACCTGAGCTAATTAAGTACAAGGTTGTCCTGGAAGAAAACTTGCTTCCTTCTGCTCTGACAATGTTCCCCAACTCTGAGGATTGGTTTTGCCAGCAGGACAATGCTCCATGCCACACAGCCAGGTCAATCAAGGTGTGGATGGAGGACCACCAGATCAACCCTGTCGTGGCAAGCCCAATCTCCAGACCTGAACCCCATTGAAAACCTCTGGAATGTGATCAAGAGGAAGATGGATGCCATCACTAGCCAACAAACAAAGCCAAGCTGCTTGAATTTTTGCGCCATGAGTGGCATAAAGTCACCCAACATCAATGTGAAAGACTGGTGGAGAGCATGCCAAGACGCATGAAAGCTGTGCTTGAAAATCAGGGTTATTCCACCAAATATTGATTTCTGAACTCTTCCTAAGTTAAAACATTAGTATTGTATTGTTTAAAAATGAATATGAACTTATTTTCTTTGCATTATTCGAGGTCTGACAACACTGCATTTTTTTTGTTATTTTTGACCAGTTGTCATTTTCTGCCAATAAATGCTCTAAATGACAACATTTTTATTTGGAATTTCGGAGAAATGTTGTCAGTAGTTTATAAATGTTAAAAAAGTTCATTTTACTTATTAACACATACCTATAAATACTAAAACCAGAGAAATTGATAATTTTGCAGTGGTCTCTTAATTTTTTCCAGAGCTGTATATATATATATATATATATATATATATATATATATATATATATATATATATATATATATATATATATATATATATATATATATATAATTGTGAAGGGGAAGAGCTCTGCATGTAAATAAAGTGTGGTGTTGTTTTTGTTTTAGTGGTGGTTGCCAAAGGCGGGGTTAATTCCTGTTCATGCCAAAAACATGAGAGAATGTGGCTGCTCCCATACAAGATCATTGGTGTCAATTGGGAACAGCCACATACTAAAAAAGAGCTTCCAGCTCCATTAGATCAGAGGGAGCTGGTTTATGAAGAGAAGTGCTGTTGAAACAAACAAACAAACAAACAAAGGTATTGTGTGTGTATATATATATGTGTGTATTGGTGATATATATATCCGATATATATATATAATCTGTCTTATATATATATATATATAATATACTAATTATACTAATTATCATCACTAGTCATGAACTTGGTTACTTATAACGTTTGGAGAATAGAAGTTACGTTTAAATAAGTTAACTCTAGGTAAACCAACAATAAAAATGGTGATTCCTTTATACCATATAGGATATGTAAATATATATATATATATATATATATATAATATATATATATATATATATAATATATACTCATAAACACAGTTTTGTGTAAAATATCATATTTTGAATTAAGAAAAGGATTTCCTTTTTGTTTCTTTCATTTTGTTTAAAAGTAATGAGAAATGAAAGAAAATGGGTTTGTTTTAAAAATATTAACTTTCTTGGTTTTCATATTTCATTCATAATTTCAAAAAGCAGGTATATTATACTATATTTAATACTTTTGAACAACGCTCTCCTCCTGGCCAGCGCCATAAAATACTTGTCAGTACCTTTCATTTCGAAGACAATCTGTAGCTCTTTTTTTAGGATTTGCATAGCTCTCTGTTAATACCTTTTTACTCAGTATTTTATTGGTAAAACTTTGAGATTTGGTACTACACTACGTACTATACGGTTCTCCGTTTGCTTGCATTGTCTTTAAGGAAATAGGTTACTGCTTCACTTCCTAGATCACTTCACCTCGTCTTCAGGGTCAAAGCATCCTACTGGCTGCTAAGTATATCAGTTATTCAGAGAAGCAGTTGGTTGGTTACTGACAAGAAAGAAAACTCTGAAGGGGTGGGTACAATGAAACACAAAAGTGCAAGAATATCGAGAGCAAGGCCTGCTAACCAGATATCATGTTTTAAAATGTAAATATATGTTTGCTAAAACATTTGAGACCTTTATAGTGACTGGATGTGCACAAAGTGTAACAAGAGTGGAATTGTTTTGTTAGCTACAAAAACTTTACTAAAGTATTGT